>NC_041404.2:110914104-111166604 GCF_900747795.2 Erpetoichthys calabaricus
CAAATTGTACCTCAGATGTTGCAAGTTGCTGGAATAAAGGCATAAGTAAAATAGATAAATATGTATTATACACATAGGAAGTATTAATTTATTTTCAGTTAAGTCATCTGCAGCAAACCTTTATAAATGAGGGTTTCTCATTTTTTGCAAACTGTTTCTTCTTCATTGAGGTTTTCTCTTGGAGAGCTTTTTTCATTTCATTGAAAATTAAAGCAGCAGCTGCCAAAATATGTAGCTTTCTTATTAATTTTTCAACATTGTGTAAAATAACTTTATAAAGTAACATAAAAGGTTTAAATACTGGTTATCCTTTTACACTAAAATATTACAAAAGAGATACAAAAAAAGTAAAATGCATATGTTCTTTTTCTTTAAGGAGATTTAATATTACTGAAGAAAGAAAAAAAAAACCTAAAATAACCAAATGGGGCTATGCATACAAACTTAAAAGGTTTAAATAAAACAGAAATATACACTTTTATTTTTACTTGCTTAACTTGTGGAGGGTGTATCCTGTAGCAAAGCCCTAACTTTTTTTGTGAAAGCCCGTTTCAGTCAATAAGTCTTAAAAACAGGTGTAAAGATATTGACAATAAGCTACGCAAACCCACCAAGACATGGAATCGTTTAAATCAAGTATCATTACATCTTCCTTTCTTAAAGAGAAGTAAGGCAGTACTTATAAGCTTACATATATATATATATATATATATATAGACATACATACATATATTTATATATCTATATCTATATATGTATATCTATATATATCTATATCTCTATATGCATCTATATATATATATATTTATATCTATATCTATATATACATAAATATATATATATATATCTATATATATATATATATATATATATATATATATATATATATATATATATCTAAATCCCCACGAAGTACTCTGCTGTTTTATAAACGAACGCCATATAAGGTCTTCCTTTTTCCTTGCTTCGCCATGGAAGGAGCCTTTTTATTAAATCCAAGGGTTCTTCGCTTTTTTTTTTGTTCGTTTATTACAATTGTTATAGTTCTGTTTGTATACAACGTTGTCAGTTCAGCACTCAGGTTGTAATATGACCAAGCTGTGCAAGCTTACTGTTAAGAATGCAACGTATAGTTGTACATGAGAAAAGCAATCTTGCCTCAAATCAATGGCAACCTTTTGTAGGTCTATGAACTTAATTTAAAGTTTAGGTTTACATGGTGCTTTCTTTCTGAAGTACCTGCACTCATGAATATGTCTGTATGCGTCAGTCGCTCAAATCCCCGCGCTTCGCACCGGCGAAGTACTGCTTTTAAATTTTTATTAAGAAGAAAAGAAAACCTTTTAAAATTGAGTGAAAATATACCAATAACAGTTTGTTAAGGATCTGTTTTTTTGTGAAGCTGCCTTCACTCGAGTGATCACTTCGAGCTGACTTGCTGGCTAACCATAAGCGTTACCTGGTAGGTAACCACCCATACAATCAGATTGTGAATCAGACTACAAATGCCGTGAATGTAATTACCCCGATCTACATGCTGTCAAATAAACGAACCACACGCCGTGGCGCAATTTTAGGGGCTTCACCTCTAGCGCTGACGTCCGAGGTTCGATTCCCGTAAGGGAGTGAAGTGAGTGGGTGGTTACCTACCAGGTAACGCTTATGGTTGGCCAGCAAGTCAGGTAACATCAGCCACGGTGCCTTCAGTTGTGAGAAGCAGATCATAGAATGGATGAAAATAGTTTACTGTCAAATAATGCAAAGAGTACGCAACACGTCTTTCCCCCTTATTCTTGGCTCATCAGGCGTACACACTCACTGCACTCGCTTACGGTAATCGAACCTCGGACGTCAGCGCTAGAGGGGCTTCGCAGCGGTGAAGTATTGCTTTTAAATTTTAATTAAGAAGAAAAGAAAATCTTTTTAAATTAAGTCTTAAAAAGAGGTGTAAAGATATTGAAAATAAGCTACGCAAACCCACCAAGACATGCAATCGTTTAAATCAAGGCACAAAGCGAAAAACACCATCCCATAATATTAGTTAATGATTAACACATTTCTATATGTATTGTAAGCATACAATACAACTGATAATATGTTGCGCTTATTTATCTGGTGTACTGACATTTTTGCGCGTTTAACGGCTGAAATCTAACGTGGTTTGTGCCCTTCAGAATGAAAAGAGTTTGCATTTATCTTTTTAATAAAAGGCGAGCTTTTAAGCCTGAGAAATCACCCCGTAAATGTACACGTTTAATTGCACATGTGTTAATATGTATGCTTACACAGTATTAAAAGATACTCAACAATTACACAGTATTAAAAGACAGTCAACAATTAACGTCATTTACCTTCGTTCCCGCGTTTGACTTGTGCTGTAAATCTCTTCCTCGTTTTCATTTCACGTGATTACGTAGGAGGCGTAATACGTGATGACGCAATACGTGACTCTGCCTCCTCCATTAGAGTATATGGACAAATAACAGGTTCCAGTTATGACCATTACGCGTAGAATTTCGAAATGAAACCTGCCTAACTTTTGTAAGTAAGCTGTAAGGAATGAGCCTGCCAAATTTCAGCCTTCTACCTACACGGGAAGTTGGAGAATTAGTGATGAGTGAGTCAGTCAAACAGGTTCCAGTTATGACCATTACGCGTAGAATTTCGAAATGAAACCTGCCTAACTTTTGTAAGTAAGCTGTAAGGAATGAGCCTGCCAAATTTCAGCCTTCTACCTACACGGGAAGTTGGAGAATTAGTGATGAGTGAGTGAGTGAGTCAGTCAGTCAGTCAGTGAGTCAGTGAGGGCTTTGCCTTTTATTAGTATAGATTAAACAGGCATCGGAGATTGGAAGATAAGTGTTGGCCTTTAATAAATCCAGTTTGATCCTGTGATATTACCGAGGGCAGCACTTTCTCCATCCTTCTAGCTATAATTTTTGAGAATATCTTAACATCTTTATTCAGGAGTGAAATTGGTCTGTATAATGCACATTGCAAGAAGTCCTTATTTTGTTTAGGAAAGACGGTGATTAATGTTTGACGAAAAGTTTGAGGTAGAATTTGATTGTCTCTAGCTTCTGTAAATGTTGCCAATAAGAGGGGAGCTAGATGAGTGGAGAATTTCTTATAAAATTCTATGGGGTAACAATCAGGGCCTGCTGATTTCCCTCTTTGAAGTGACTTTATAGCATCTAGTAATTCTGATAGGGTCAGGTGTTTATCCAGCTCCTCAGCACTTAAAGCATCTATTTGTGGTGTCTGTAATGTATCCAGAAATGCATTAGATTGTGTGATGTCTTTTTTGAACTCAGTAGAATATAAGGATTTATAATAATCTCTAAATGTGTGCATTATATTTTTATGGTCAATGATTTCTTCTCCATTCATGTTGGTGATTACCTGGATTGCATTGCAAACTTCTTGTTTGTGAATTTGTTGAGCTAAAAGCTTATTAGCTTTCTCTCCGTGTTCATAGTAATGATGTCTTTACTTATAAATAAGTTGTTTAGTTTCTTTAGTTGTCAAGATGTTGAGTTCTGTATGTAGAGCCTGCCTTTTCCTATGAAGAGCTTCACTTGGACGCCTGGCTTGTTCTTCATCTATTCTAGTAATTTCGCTTCTTAGCTCTGACACTTTCTTGGTTTCTAATTTATTTCTGTGGGAAAGATATGAAATAATCTATCCTCTTAAGAAGGCTTTTAGAGTTTCTCAGAGTGTTTCTGCAGAAACCTCTGAAGGTGTGTTTGTCTCTAGGAAGAAGCTGATTTGTTTGGATATAAATTCTGTGCAGTTCTAGTCTGCTAATAGAAGAGGGTTGAGATGCCATCTGCGAGGTGAGTTTGAGGGGTTTAATGATTTTAGCTCCAAGACTAGAGGGGCATGGTCGGAGATAACAATTGTTGTCGTATTTGCACGATTTAATCATAGGCAAGAAATTATTATCTATAAAAAAAATAATCAATTCTTGAGTAGCTATGATGCACTGGTGAGTAGAGCGAATATGTTCATGAGTTTGGGTTAAGAAACCTCCAGGGGTCTGATAAGTTGTGGTCAGTTACAAACTGTGTAATTGTCTTTGCAGTGTTAGATGTCATCCCCCCTGTCATAGGAGTCCTATCTAAGAGTGGATTTAAAACACAAAGTCCCCAGCCATTATAATTTTATGAGTGTTCACATTGGGAATGGATGCAAATAGATTTTGCATGAATTCCTTATCATTGACATTGGGTGCATAAACATTTATCAAAATCATTTTACTGTTAAATAAGTTGTCCATGACCATAACATATTTCCCTTCAGGGTCAGATACCACATCTGATGCTACAAATCGGACTGTTCTGTGTATGAGAATTCCCACACCTCTTGTTTTCTTTGTAAAGCTAGAATGGAACATTTGGCCAGTCCAGTCTTTTTGTAGTCTGGACTGATCCTTGCTTAGTAAGTGGGTCTCCTGTAAAAATACTATTTTAGCGTTTAATCCTGTTAGGCGAGAGCATACTTTCTTTCTCTTTAATTCGTGAATCAGGCCTTTAACATTCCAGCTCACAAAGTTAACTGTCCCATCATGGAGACATTGATTCTGAGTTTTTAATGTAATTTTATAGTCTTAACTGGTAGTGAGGAAGTTTTAATCTTAATTTCACATTTCCCCATGAGTTATTGCCCTATAGCCTATTGTTACATTGATATTTATAGTTATAAGGATTAGAAGAATAGATTAGATATGGCCTGCTCTCCTTCTCTCCCCCCTTTATCCCCCCACCCCCCCATTTTGCCTCCCTGCATGAGGCTTGATACCACTACGCAATGTCCCAGTCCTCTGGCATACAAAGAGACAGCGCACGTCCAAAACAAAACAAGCCCCCCCAGCAGTGGCATTTGAGAATTAAAACAAGGTAGATATATCTATTGCAGCTGAAGTCTAAATACTATGTCCCAAAAATATAATCTTTGACAGTCTATAAGCTTAAAATAATCTTCAGCAATTTTAAGATATTAAGATAATAAAATAATGAACCCTGGGAATGATTTTAAAAAGTGGTCTAGGATAAACATAGTAGATCCTAATGCAATAGTAGAAATAGCAATAAACCAAGGGTATGATGTTAAACAGTCTACTTTAGGGTAGTAAAAAAAAAAAAAAAAAAAAAAACCCTACTTTAATTACTTCCACACTTCCACACACTCACGTCTATAACTGTAATTAAGACATAAACATATAGTGTCCAAGTAAAGAAAATAATGTATAATTATAATACCAGTCTCTTTAAAAGTGGATCCTACAGCAAATGATAGGTCCATCCCATGCCATGACAGAATACGGCTCCTTATTGACTTTCAAAAGAGGGTTGGGAACAGCTTCTTTAATTCCTTTTCAGCTTCCTCCTTGCTTGGAAATACATAATATTGGTCTTGAACTTCCACTTTCAGTTTGGCGGGATACAAGAGGCTGTATTTGATATCGGCTTTCTGTGGCAGCTTTTTAATGTTAAAGTAGGCTGCGCGTTTTGCTTGTTAATGGTGAGAAGTCGGGGAAAATACGAATAAGGTTATTTTCAAATATAATCTCTTGCTTGTGTCTGAGAAGTGCCATCACATCAAGCTTACATCGTAATCGCTCGAAGCAGACAATAAAAGACCTAGGTTTAAAGGTGCTTGATCTGAGTATGCGATAAGCTGTTGCTATCTCGGTATCTAATTTAAAGTCATCTCCAATTATTTTAGAGAGTAATTCTACTGCAAATTTCACTGGGTTTGAGCTTTCTCGTTTCTCAGGTATACCTTCAATTCTTATATTATTTCTTCTGCACCCATCTTCCAGGGCCGCAAGTCTGTCTCCGAGTTTTTTGCATTCGGAATTCGCAGCTGTAGCTTTTTCATTGGCGTTAGATGCCAGTTGTTCCGCTGTTTCAACTCGAGCTGTGAATGCCTGCTTAACGTGCTCCAGCTGATCTGTAATGTCATTTATCTGATCGGCAAGTTTTTTCAGCTTGGATCTATTTTCTTAAGTGTGTTCCTCTAGTTTCTCCTTTAAAGGTCACGTCAAAACGTTTAAATAGACGCATTTCCCGGTCTTTGTTATCCTTCTTAAGCTCCTTCTTAAGCTCACTTATGGCTGTAGCTGTGGCAGTGGCCAGTGTAGAGATCATCTCTTTCATCATCTCTCTCAGTTCAGACAGTTCGCTTCGGCTGTCTTGCTCCGCGAGTGGGATTGCAGCTCCTGTTACAGCGGATGCTGCGGGCTCGCGATGAGTAGATGAGAGCACGTACTGCAGGGCCTTTTCTAGTCTCGAATGATCCTCAGAAATCGGCGATCCATCATGACCTGTATCACTTGCACCTTCGCTCCCATTTTCACTCTCGACTGGAGACTGTACAGTGGAGCATGGTCCTAGGAAATCTGCGCATTCGTCTGCCTGTTCCAGGTCAGTCTTCGAGAGGCCATACCTCGCACTCGGGCCGGATGTCTGTCCAGACTTTGATGCAGCTTTAAATTTCTTTTCCGGTTCTTTCTGACTTCTCTTCTTGTTACTCATGCTTATATATTGTAGTGGAAGTTCCTTGGGTTAGGTTAAATACAGGATACCTCTAAATAATATTAATACGTGGGAAAATTAAGCCGCTGCTAGCAGAGCTCCGCTTCAGACATCCATCTCCTATAACGGACAAGACCAATTCCTAAACATGCTATTCTTGATAAATTTCAGTCAGGTTTTAGAACAAATCACAGCACAGAAACTGCACTCGTTAAAGTAGTAAATGATTTGTAGGTAAATGCAGACAGAGGCCATTTATCTGTTCTCATCCTCCTAGATCTGAGTGACGCATTTCAGACCATTGATCACAATATTCTTAGAAATCGCCTTAGTCAATGGGTGGGCCTCTCTGGCAGTATCTTAAATTGGTTTGAATCCTACCTGGCAGGGAGAAAATTCTTTGTTAGTTGTGGTAATTACAACTCAAAGGCACATGATATCCTATATGGTGTTCCACAAGGCTCTATCCTGGGTCCGCTTTTCTTCTCAATCTACATGCTTCTGTTAGGTCAGATTATCTCGGGGCACAACGTGAGCTACCATAGCTATGCTGATGACACACAGCTGTATGTATCAATAGCACCTGATGACCCCGATTCTCTTGATTCACTATCACAATGTCTTACTTGTATTTCTGAATGGATGAATAGTAATTTTCTCAAGCTAAATAAAGAGAAAACTGAAATTTTAGTGATTGGCAATAATGGATACAATGAGGTTATCAGAAATAAACTTGATGCATTAGGATTAAAAGTCAAGACGGAGTTAAAAAGCTTAGGGGTAACTGTTGACTGTAACCTGAATTTTAAATCGCATATTCATCAGAGGGCGGCACGGTGGCGCAGTGGTAGCGCTGCTGCCTCGCAGTTAGGAGACCCGGGTTCGCTTCCCGGGTCCTCCCTGCTTGGAGTTTGCATGTTCTCCCCGTGTCTGCGTGGGTTTCCTCCGGGCGCTCCGGTTTCCTCCCACAGTCCAAAGACATGCAGGTTAGGTGGATTGGCGATTCTAAATTGGCCCTAGTGTGTGCTTGGTGTGTGGGTGTGTTTGTGTGTGTCCTGTGGTGGGTTGGCACCCTGCCCAGGATTGGTTCCTGCCTTGTGCCCTGTGTTGGCTGGGATTGGCTCCAGCAGACCCCCGTGACCCTGTGTTAGGATTCAGCGGGTTGGAAAATGGATGGATGGATATTCATCAGACTATGTTAAGAAACATAGCAAAAGTTAGACCTCTTATATCATTGAAAGATCCTGAGAAATTAATTCACGCTTTTGTTTTCAGTTGACTAGATTACTGTAACGCACTCCTCTCAGGACTACCTAAAAAAGACATACCCTGTAAATCGTTTGCAACTAGTGCAGAATGCAGCTGCTAGAATCCATCCAGTTTTGATGTCACTACACTGGTTATCTGTATCATTCAGAATTGACTTTAAAATTCTGCTTATGGTTTATAAAGCCTTAAATAATCTTGCTCCATCTTATATATCGGAATGTCTGACACCGTATATTCCAAATTGTAACCTTAGATTCTCCAATAAGTGTCTTCTTAGAATTCCAAGAGCAAAATTTAAAAGAAGTGGCGAGGCAGCCTTCTGCTGTTATGCACCTAAAATCTGGAATAGCCTGTCTATAGGAATTCGCCAGTCTAATACAGTGGAGCACTTTAAAAAACTGCTGAAAACACATTATTTTAACATGGCCTTCTCATGACTTCACGTTAATCCTGATACTCTGTATATTCAATTCATTATAATAACTATTCATGGTGGCTCTAAAATCCGTACTAACCCCTACTCTCTCTTCTGTTTCTTTTACCGGTTTCTTTGTGGTGGCGGCCTGCACCACCACCATCAACTCAAAAGCATCATGATGTTCCAACATTGATCGATTAAAAGCCAGAAATCTTGTATGACCATCATCATCAAGTCCTTCCGTGAGAACCCTAAATACAAAGAGGACTGTTTCATTTATGTGAGGTAGAATGCCCAGAGGGGACTGGGCGGTCTCATGGTCTGGAACCCCTGCAGATTTTATTTTTTTCTCAAGCCGTCTGGAGTTTTTTTTTTTGTTTGTTTTTTCTGTCCTTCCTGGCCATCGGACCTTACTCTTATTCTATGTTAATTAATGTTGTCTTATTTTAATTCTTACTTTGTCTTTTATTTTTATTTCTTCATTATGTAAAGCACTTTGAGCTACATTTTTTGTATGAAAATGTGCTATATAAATAAATGTTGTTGTTGTTGCATGGACAGGCACCCAAGAAAACTTGACAACTATACCCAAAATTTCCATTTCATATATAATCAAATATACTTCTATCTATAAGTCTTGCCTACATAGTTGACGTGTCTTTAGACTCTTTAATATAATATATATGCAATCACTTAGCTGCCTCCTTTTAAATTATCTCCCACATCCCCAAAGATCTGCATGCTAGATTAATCCAATAGAGTCTGTATACAGACCTTCAGTGACAGCAGCCAGACCCTTCTCAAATAATATCAATTCTAATCTGACTGTATGTGAGTATGGGTGTGTGCATGAATAAACCCGGTGATAGACGGGACCTTGTGTTAAGTGGGCTTGAGAATGTTATTTTAAAAAGTGTCTCGTAATGGAATTACCAACATTGCAACAAATATTTTTTGTGCAAAATATCTCCTATAGTGTGCTATGTTACAAACAGCTAATTGATCCACAGTATTTATGCTATGAGTGGCATTCATTGTTGAAGTGGTTTAAGCCATTATGATGAATCAGATATTCAATGGTTCAATGAAATTTCTGCAAAAATAACATATATTATTACAGCACAGCCTGCAGCCTTTTTTCAGGAGATATACAGACATAGGTATGAGTAATATTAACAGAAGTGACTGTCACATTAGTTGTGGATCTTAACACAAAATAATGTGCAAGAGAAGCATAAGCCCTCTTTACATGCTAATCTCTATGGTCCTGTCTGGGAATGGAAAATCTTTTTATGCAGTTTATCTGAACTCTCAGCTTCACTAAATTTTCTAGGATAAGGTGATGTAAGCAACATATTGGTATTTCCCATCACATAAACCACCAAATTCAGAAGAGTACATCTAAAGTGCTTATTAAAACCATTTTAACTAATAAGTTGGAAGGGGCCAGACAGACCACGATAAAGAGTTGGGACACCACCCTGGTAATCCCATATAACTGAAGTTTGGAAAACATAGAAAAACACTCAGTAATTGTGGAGACATCTTCTCAGATGCAAGTTCTAAATTGAAAGGGATCATGATGGAAAATCTTTTGGTCTTAGATCATTCCAACAGGAAGAGGTGGGTCCAGTTGGATGGACTCCGGAAGTGATGTCAGTGATGTTATAGCCGTCAATCTTCTGTGGTCTCATGTATAAACGTATTGCGATGTATAAAAACTAAACTTGGCGTAAAGCCACGCACATTTTCACGCAAGCTCAATCCCTGGCGTATGCAAGTTCTCCGCTTGGTTTTACAAACTGGCAGCACCCAGCGTCAAAGCAGTGCTATTGTTTTTTAGATCCACATCCCTGACACGGCTTTATCAAATACACTGAACTTAACCGCATATTGTTTATTAGTTTAAGGCATATGATTATAATTAACCTGTAACAATGTAATGGTCCATGGAATGACCAAACTATTCCAAATACCATAGCTGCTTTGTTACTCTCACTGCACCACTCAGAATATTTATCCCACTGTTTCTGAGTGTGGAATTACAGCTCTACACAAGCTGATCGGAAAGAGAATTATCGGTATACAGCATCAAGCACATGCTGCCTCAGCCATGTGCATTCTATTTGAACTGCTTCCATACAGGAAACGCTTCAGAGCCTTTCCTGTAGGGACCTGGCGGTTCAGAAACAGTTTCATCCCAAGAACTATATACGTACTCAATCAATCCATCAAGTGCTCCTGGTAGAACTGTTTGTAGTTATAAGTACAATTACCTCACTGTAAACTTGCGATACAGTTATAATATTGCACAACCTGAGCCACTTTATAAAGTACGTATTTACATATGATGAAGACTGGCTGCTTAGTTAATTTAGATTTCCAAGCGCTATCTTCTTGGAGCTCTTGATATCATTTTTAAGATGAAATACAACTAAGTATGTTTATTACATTATACAGATAAAATTTTAACATCATTTAAATAATCTATATTGTTAACAAACATGTGAGGACACTGTGGACAGCGGTAGCAATGAGCTGGTGCCCCATTCAGGGATTGTTTCTGCCTCGTGCTGTATGCTTGCTGGTGCTGGTATGAACCTGGATGGATAGATGGATAGAATAATTAAACATGTACTATGAAGATATTTCAATGTTCCTTAAAAGTTTTGAAGAAACAGCGTTCTCAGCTTACAGATGGCTTTACATCTATTACAGAGCTGATTGTGTGGCATTTAGTTACTTGGAGAAAGAAAAGGAAGGACAGGAATTTGGGGTTAGTAGGTTTGAAAGAGACAGTACTGCTGCAATAAATTATTTCATCAAAGGTCCCACACGGCACAGCATCTTGCGGGAGGTTGGAACAATCTCTGGACGGGGCACCAATTTGTCACTATCACTGCGCCACCGTGTTCCCATGTTTAATACATGCTTTAATTCCTATCATCATGAAAATGATATGTGTACATCTTAGTATTTAAATTGCTCATTGAGCTGTGATATTATGAATGTAATGTTTTCTGTGTCCTGTCAGAGGAAGAGAAAGCCCATTTAAAAAGCACGTAGTAATTCACATATATATTGATATCTGACAACTTCTTTTTTATTTCGGGCACTGTGTGACTTTGTGAACTTGAGCTTTCGAGTTTCTCCAACACTCTATGTCACTCAATCAACTTCCTTTTGTTGTTTACACCTCTGTTTAAACCAACAAATAGTAAGTTTTTCCTTGCCTCCAGTTGGTATTCAGTGAAATTGTTCTATTTCCCCCCCGTGCTTTTGCCATTGTCTTTTCACAGAATGCTGAACTTAAGGGCTATTTATATTGATTTTCATATTCAAAGAGGTGTAATTCTGGGAGGAGATGGGGTGGGATGGAAGGCATGTGCGTTACTTTTCATACGTATGCCATGTTTTAGTGTGAATTCTACACACATATGCATGAGGTCTCTGGTCTGCACAGGGAGGAAGAGAAAAGGCATTAGCACACAGCACCAATCCCGGGAGCGGCAAGGAATCACAATCACTAAATCCCTTAACTTCCTTAGCGTTGCATTTTATTAAAAAAAAACATGTAAAAAGCCTTCCTTTTTTTTTATATAAAAAATTACATTTTTGTTAAATCTCAAAAGTATAATAATGATACAAACAATAATAGTAATGATAAACATAAAATGAAATGAACAAGAAAAATTATAACAGTAATAATAATAATAATAATACAGTTATGATGCCAAAACAGTATATAATCTCAAAATGAGTCCTTTGTGTGGTAAATCTTAAAGGACAGTGAAGGCCGCAACCCAACTTCACAGTTGGGACAATAATAGCGTGCTTCTTTTCTGATTTTCTTTCCAGATTTATCAGTTTTTGAACAGCACACTGCACAGGTACGAGTTGGATTCTGGTTTTTTTCTGTTGGAGGTATATAATCATTAAAATCTATACCAATAAGACTCTCTGGATTGATGTGCGATGTGCTGGGTCGACCGTGTCTCTAAAGTAGTATTGTGGATAGTGGATGTGCAGCAATGATTTGTTCTACAAGCTGCCATGTAAAGTTTGCACGAGATACAGTTTCTGCAGCTTTTTGGTTGTATAACATGAATGCATTGTAAATGCACTGTTCTGCCAGATGACAAAATATCTTTTTGTAGTATTACTTTTGTTGCCTCTGCATAACGAGATAGAAAGTCAATTTTTAATCTGTACGATCTATGCCGCACATCGTGCTGTTGTAGTCGACTACAGCACAAGGCTTTGTAACCTGCTTGTTGCCTTTTGCTTGTACAGTGGCTATAGCTGCTTTTTTTACAGTGCTAAGAAGACAAATATCTTTCTTGTCTTTCCATTTCAGCACAAGCACTTTTGCCAAGCTACTAGCACACCTTGCTGTAATTTAACTCTGCCAAAGTCTTCAGGCATGCCATGATGGTTGGGACACACTGTTCCATGTGCATCAATCTTTCTTAGCTCTTGCAAAGTATAAAAATTGTCCATGGATACACAGTATTCTTGATTCAGCAGAGCATCTGTCATCCTGTTTTAGATTCACAAAGCTCGTAAAACATTACTTTTTGACATGATGTACTGTATCCGTGACAGTGTGCTTTTATTATCCATAAGATTTTCATTGATGCTGATATCACAGTCTGGAATGTAAACATTCTGAAATTTTGCTACAATGGTATGGTATATCTCCAAAACTTTTTTCAGTTTGGGTGCTGGATGGGTATTCTCATCAAAGTCTTCATTGTTGGTAAAGTGAAGGTATTTCATAATCTGTGAAAACCTACATTCAGACATAATTTCTCCAAAGAATGGAGTTGGCAAAATTTTATTCTTGGACCAATACCATCACTGGACTTTTACTACAAGTCTTTGCAATATCAATAAGCCTAAAAAGGCTTGGTCATCATCAGCAGTTACCAGTTCCCATCTTTCTGAAAGGGAAAACTGCTTATGTGTATGGTTATTTGCCTGACACTGTTCAGCATAACGATTTGTCTCAACAACAATTTTGTAGATCATGTCATCATCAAGGAGCAGCTTCACGTAAGTGATTGGATCTTGGCTGTCCACGTCCACTTTTATTCCTGACTGCCCCACAAAATCAAAACGAGGTGGCGATCGTTTATTTGAAACAGGGTCAACAGACACCCAGATGAGAAATAATTAATAATTCATCAGAAATAATTTTGGGCTCACTGTCCATTTCAGTTTCACCACCTGAGGACAGATTCACTTCCTCATTGCTGATGAGAAGCTCCTCAACACACTAAACATGATTGATTGTATCACCAGCAAGCTTGTGCATCACCTCAACTGCTGAAAAACGTTTTTTACGAGACGCCTATATGAATGCCTATAATGTTGCCCCAATAATGCTCGGGACTATTGCTGATAGCACTTTTTCAGCCTGAGTGAATCATAGTTCTAACACTTATGCAAGACGCATCTGTACAGTTGCCCGAATGACACTCGGGACTGACACTTTTTGCATGGTTTTCACAGCCCAAGTAATGCTCAGGTCTAATACTAAGGAGGTTATGATGTCCGCTATGCACATTTGCGTGACAAATTACATTTAGGTATCCCCTATTATCATTGGAAAACTGTTAATATGTAAAAGATTCAAATTCATCAGACCATGTCTTTATGAACCAGGCTTTATGGACAGGACACAGTCATGCTGGAACATAGAAGGGCTTACTTACCCAGACTGTTATCAGAAAATTGGAAGCATACAATTGTCTGAAATGTCTTTGTATGCCTTGGAATTAGTGGTACCCTTTACCGAAACCAATGGGCCTAGCACAAACCCTGAAATACAGCCACAGACCATTAGCCCTTCTTCACTAAACTTTATAGCAGGCACTATTTAGTCCAGAAGGTAGCATTCTCCTGATATCCCGCAAGCCCAGGTTTGTCCATTAGCCAGACAGATGATAAAGTGTGAAATATCACTCCACAGAACATGTTTCCAGTGTTCTAGAGTCCAATAGTTTCATAGTTTACACCACTCCAGTCAATGCTTGGAATTGCACACAGTGACCTTAGACTTTTGTGTAGCTGCTTGGAAATGCAAACCAAATGCATAGTTCTTGTGATGTTGTTTCCAAAGGTGGGTTGAAACTCTGTTGTGAGTGATGCAACAGAGGAAAAGTGGTTTTTATATGCTATGTACTTAAGCATTCCGCTTCCCTGCTCTGTGAATTTGACTGGTCTACCATTTTTTGGCTGAATTGATTTTTTCTTTTAGATGTTTCCACTTTACAACAGTAGCACTTCCAGTTGACTAGGGGGAGAGATCTACAGTAGCTGAGCAGAAATTGCATGTATTGACTATGGGCAAAGATGGCATCCTGTGACAGTGCCATATTAAAAGTCACCGAGCTTTTCAGTATGACTCATTCTAATCCCAAAGCTTGTCAATGGAGATTGCAAAGTTATCTGCTTGATAATATACACCTATTAACAAAGGGACGTGACTGAAATACCTGAACATAGTCATCTGGAGGGGTGTCCACAAAGGTTCATGTTGTATGGATGTCTACTTTAATGTGGCTTTGTTACATTTGTGAGCATTCTAAGCCTGTGCTTAGTGAAGAACACTATACATGAATAATCTGAATCGAATATTTTAGACCATTCTAATGATAAAGAACAATTTTTGGCTCATCTTAACCACACACAGACAGCACAACTTTCTTCTCCAGAATATTTTGATATGTCTCATAGATCTCCCAGTGATGACAAGTGTGTCCATCTTCTCCAAACCTTGACACCATGATTCTCAGCTACCATGTTTGGCAGTGGGAATAAGGCTATTTCAGTCATATACATCCATCCATCCATCCATTTTCCAACCCGCTGAATCCGAAGACAGGGTCACGGGGGTCCGCTGGAGCCAATCCCAGCCAACACAGGGCACAAGGCAGGGAACCAATCCTGGGCAGGGTGCCAACCCACCGCAGGACACACACAAACACACCCACACACCATGCACACACTAGGGCCAATTTAGAATCGCCAATCCACCTAACCTGCATGTCTTTGGACTGTGGGAGGAAACCGGAGCGCCCGGAGGAAACCCACGCAGACACGGGGAGAACATGCAAACTCCACGCAGGGAGGACCCGGGAAGCGAACCCAGGTCCCCAGATCTCCCAACTGCGAGGCAGCAGCGCTACCCACTGCGCCACCGTGCCGCCAGTCATATACAGTTTTATGTTTATTTATTTATATATTTTGTGTTCAAAAAAGAGCATTTTGAGAATTTTCCCGCTACAGGATATTCTTCAAAAAATGAACAAAACTCCCTCAAATGTTCTTTTCCAAACAGAGTACAACCAGTGACTTTTTGAAAGAAAATGTTTTTCTCCTGACTAGCTTTTAATGAATTCCATTGCTTTCACCTTAAGCCATGAGGCTGCGAAACAAACATAGGATTTGCCTACTGCAATGTTTCTTAAACAATGTGTCATGACTCAATCTGGGTCACAAACATGTTAGTGATGTGTCACTACATGACTGTATTGTAAAATTAGCCAAGCATACTGTTTATTACTATAGTATTCGATCCAAGATGTATCCTGTAAACAATGTCAATGACGAATTACAGGAAACATTTATTTGTACTGCACAAAAATATAATAAACTAATATTCCCAACAACAACACCATCTCTCTTACAGCCAATGAAGCAATCAATCTCTGATGATATCTTAGGAATGTATCCCATTTTAAATAATAATTATTATTTTATTAACAATATGTTTGCTTTCCACTTTTCTCATTTAGTATGTTCATGAGAAAAACATATTTGAAAGGAAACAAAAATGTTTATTTTTTATTATATGAAGATTGTTATTTGTTGTGGGCGGCACGGTGGCGCAGTGGGTAGCGCTGCTGCCTCGCAGTTGGGAGACCTGGGGACCTGGGTTCGCTTCCCGTGTCCTCCCTGCGTGGAGTTTGCATGTTCTCCCCATGTCTGCATGGGTTTCCTCCGGGCGCTCCGGTTTCCTCCCACAGTCCAAAGACATGCAGGTTAGGTGGATTGGCGATTCTAAATTGGCCCTGGTGTGTGTTTGTGTGTGTCCTGTGGTGGGTTGGCACCCTGCCCGGGATTGGTTCTTGCCTTGTGCCCTGTGTTGGCTGGGATTGGCTCCAGTAGACCCCCGTGACCCTGTGTTCGGATTCAGCGGGTTGGAAAATGGATGGATGGATGTTATTTGTTGTCTATGGCTCCAATGCCATTATGATAAACACACTCTCTTGGGTCCCAGTATAGTACCAATTTTCTTATCTGAACCCTCAGATTAAAAAAATTTAAGAACCCCTGCTCTATAGTACAAGAGACCCTGGAATTCTTTTGAAAACATTGTGACATATTTGTTACTCTGTAGAATAATTTTGAATGACTTTAACATAGAGACCCTACGAAATTAAAATTTTTTACACTTCAGGAAATTTACCTAAATTCCAAACTTTTACAATAGTTTTATAATCCTCTTCATACTTTATTCAAGGAATAACCTAACACACATTCTAGATACTTAATTTAATTTCTGGTTTTAGTGTGGCCAAAGTTGACAGCATTTCAGTCCAAGATGAAAACAAATTAGAGCTTGGACCTGGGGGGTATTTTTCGTACATGGATTAGTCGTTCAGCCGGATGTAATTGTTGACGATTTGGCCAGATCCTGGATGTGTTGGTTTTTTGAAACTCTTGCTGGAAGTGTTGTCATAGCAACACATCCTAATCCTCAAACCTGCTCGGAGCAGGTTTGTTCTACGTAAACAAGGATTAGTTTACACACGTAATCAGTGACGGTGAGTGGAAGTCATCCAGTCATGGCTTCGCCGTTCATGAATGAGCGACCAATTGATATTGGTGCGCAAATTATACAAAGAGAATTTCATATAGAGAGGGTTTTGCGCGATCGGCAAGATCCTTTATTGCTCCTGGAGGAAATTCTTTTCGAAAGATACCGCTTTAGACGAGGGGGAACATTGTACCTCAAAGATTTATTAGCACCTTATATTCGAAGTCAAACTAGGTGAAGTCGGGCTCTCACAACCACACAGTATGCATTGCTTTGAGGTTTTTTACAAGCGGCACTTTTTTTATATACTGTAGGCAATGCGGAAAATCGAACTAAAAGTGCAGTTTGCCAGGCAATTCGTAAAGTCTGTTTGGCTCTGAAATATTTCCTTCGGGTTTTCATAGTGTTTCCTGGACACCTGCGTGTGCAGACAATAAAAGAGGCGTTTCATGCCATTGCAGGTAGGTAATACACAGGCAAAAACACCCACAGTTCCATGAAGAATCTCAATCAGCCTAACATTCTCATTACCAGGATTTCCATATGTGATTGGGGCACATGGGACTGATCAGAGTGGAGTTTGATCAAACATTATTTGGAAAATGTACCTCTCCTCCTGATGAATAATCAGACACAGTGTCTTCATCAAATATTTGACCTTTGTCAATATCTCGTTGGTCAGACACAGGTTCTAGGGATATGACATTCCCTGCAACTGACCCGACAAAAAAGAGGGCTATATGGAACATACCTATGGCACACATGGAGGACAAATATATGCAATGACCATCCTTTACCTGAAATGAAGTGACCACTACATCCTGCCACTGGTTCTGAGGAGGAGCTTTCCCCTGGAATGCCCTCAGAAACAGGGCGATGGGCATTTTGCTGGAGAGCCAACTCTTTTGCAGGGGTTAAGTCTGGACCGCGTGGACCTCCACCTGTTTTTTGCTTGTCTGCCTCCTTATTACCTTTAAAATTTATGTTTTTATATTATATATGTTTATTTATGTCAACAGTTCTTTAAATAGTTATATACCAATATTTACCAGTTTGAAGTATATTCTTGTACTTCACTTTAACCTGTTCCCATGTTCTCCTTGTGCTCACGTTTGATCTGGAATTATGACATATTAAATAATAATTAATCTGACACATAGGAAGTGAAACGCTGCATTCAGTAAGTACAATGCACACTACTTAGCGTTTAATTTGACGGCCACTTTTTGCCAGCCGTCTTTTCTGGTCTGGGCTGCTTTTGCAGTGTTACCCCTTGTGCATATTAAATCTTGAAATTCTTCATGTCCTTCGAATAAAAGGTCTTGCGCCGCGTGTGTGAAAAAAAATGCGCCTGTTCTTTCATCATTTTGTTACAGCCTATCAAAGACTTGCTGATCATGTTTTCTAGACTCAATATATATGGGCTTTTCACTCAGCTCGGGCGCGCGCATTCATCTCATAAGATTAGATCCAACTAGACTAATCTAATACACGGCTGCATTTGAAAAACCGACCTATCCCGGATGAGTGTCACTGGCATTAACTTATCCAAGATGAGGCACCTGATCTCGGATGATTTAAGCGACGTACGAAAAATACCCCCCAGGAGATAAATAGACAAAGGGTAGAAAAAAGATAATTGTCACACAAACAAGAATAAAAAATGGTCTATGCTAAAAACTAAGGTTAAACATGCAAACAAAACCAAAACAGTATTTAAAAACTAGACATCAAAAACTGAAGCTGATAGTTCTCTCTATGTAAATTTCCTTACTCTAACTATTATAAAATGTAGTGTAGATTTGTAGTTGTATTAAGTTTATCCAAAGCTTGGATGCAAGCTTATCCATGCCACCATTTTAAATAGGGGCACAGCAATCAAGTACTGTAACACATACCTCCATGGAACAAGAGTCCAAAATAGTGACAATTTACAGAAACATTAAATAACAATTAATTACAATTAATTAATTATTACAATTAATATAATAATGACAAAGAAAATTGAATAAAAAATGCAGATCACAGTTTTTTGTTTTCTGGTCGTGCATTTGTTTTGCCCCTTTGATTTTGGTCATGATAATTATTCCATACTACATTTGATAATTTTTTTGTGTGTGCTCTTAAAGAAAAAAATATCTTTAGCTCTCCATTCAGAATATTTTTGGGCCAATCATTCCACCTTGAAATGATGTAACATGAGGAAATATTGAATATTCATTTTTATAGAAAATTAGAATCTTTAAAAAAAGCATTTCATAGTAAAAATGTATCATTTAAAAGACTAAAATAGGGGCTCAAAACTTTCAAGCAGTGCTGCACATTTAAAAATTATACTGTATAAATTATGAAAATAGCTAAAATATAACATATTAATGAAGGACATTTAGAAGGAGAAAGTAGCTGTTCCACTGGGCCTGGTAATTTTGTCATGATTAACATTTTATATAAGTTTTCCTAATTTCTCTGTGTGATTTGTAAATTATGTTATACATGCTTTAGGGGATTTTAAGAGAATCCATTTCTGTTATGGTTGTTTATGCTGGAGTAAAGTGAGCTTATTTTTCTGTTATGGAAATGTTTTCTTTTAAATAAATAATTTGTTTATTAAAGATCTAGATATATCTGTTTGGAAACAATCTTCTTAAACACATATAATTAGGAAAAGCAGGAAACATGAATTTGCACTTAAAGGTCATTGCATGTGAATCTGTAAAGGCAAGTTAATGCCTAATATACTTTATTGGCATAACAACATCCACGGGAAAGCTGCATTAAATTTCTTGGAGTGACTATCACTGATAAATAGAAGTGAGTACAACACATTTTGGCTCTTATTATGAAGAGTTCCCAGTGCATCTACCTCTGCAGATGTCAGTGTAAACCACAGATTTTTCATCTATTTTCACTAATATCTACTGGTACATGATAGAGTTCTACTTCACTGGATGCATAAAATCCTGATATGGCATCTACTCAACTCAAGATAATACTAAAAAATGAAGAGGGTGGTGAAGGCAGCACTGAATAGAAGAACAGACTCCAGTGAACTTTGTTGACAACTGCAGTTGGCAATTCTCAGATTTTTTTTGTCCCACACCCCATATAATATAAGCATATATTTAAGTGAAGTTGTAACAATGGATTATTAAAAGCATTAGGAAAAGGACTGAAGGTAAGGGTGGGTGATGGAATGGTCCTTACGGATGATGCTGCAATTGTGACCCGCTAGGCTGGCTACTTTGAGAAGCTGTTTAAAGCTGATCCTCCGGCTAGGACATTGGACATCTCTGGGTCCACGGTTCTTGAGGCTGATCCTCCAATAAGCTGTGAACCACTCAATCTCACTGAGATTTCACAGGTGGTGAACCAGCTGAGGGGCAGGGAAGGCTGCAGGCATCTGTGGTATCTGGGGTGAACTTTTTCAGGCCGGTGGCAAGGCTTTCTCCTGTCATTGCAAGCAAACTTTGTTTCCATTTGGGAGACAGGTGTCATCCCAACTGACTGGCAAACAGGACTTGTCCCTATATGGAAAGGGAAGAGTGATCGCCTGGATTGCGGCAACTACGAGGTATAACACTGTTCTCTGTGCCAGGTAAGGTCCTTGCTAGGTTCATCCTCAATAGTGATAAGCGAACATCACTGAATTTGTTTCACTGTGAGTTCCCTGAAATCCCAGAAATATTCATGATATTCTCTGGACTTGACGAACTGCATTAAAGTCAATGGTGAAGGACTAACTGAACTAGATTTGACTGGATTATAATGGTGCAGCCATCTTTTAAGTGTCCTTGAGGGCTAGGAAAATGTCTGCCAATGGTCCTGGACCTGTTATTGTGACCAAAAAGGTGACATGAGCTGTTTGGCAGCAGTGCCAACAACTGCATCACATTGCCTCCATGAGATCAAAGAAGAACGCAAAATCAAATATAGTATTTCATCAAAACAAAGTGGAAATGCCGAAAATGTAGTTAAAAGTAAAAAAAAATACATGGCTTTTTTAAAGGGAGAAAATTCAAAGTGGCATGTTATGATTGAAGTCACTGGCTTATTCTATTTTTTGTTATGCTGAAGGCTCTGTAAACTGTGCTGATGATTTGTACTTTTTCTTCTATCAAAAAGATAGAAATGTGTTATAAATAGTAATAAACCTTTCATTATTATTTCATACAGTCTCCTGTGTTTTGTCAGGTTCCTTCAAAGTTTGTTTTATATACAGTGCATCCGGAAAGTATTCACAGCGCGTCACTTTTTCCACATTTTGTTATGTTACAGCCTTATTCCAAAATCGATTAAATTCATTTTTTTCCTCAGAATTCTACACACAACACCCCATAATGACAACGTGAAAAAAGTTTACTTGAGGTTTTTGCAAATTTATTAAAAATAAAAAAACTGAGAAATCACATGTACATAAGTATTCACAGCCTTTGTTCAGTACTTTGTCGATGCACCTTTGGCAGCAATTACAGCCTCAAGTCTTGTTGAATATGATGCCACAAGCTTGGCACACCTATCCTTGGCCAGTTTCGCCCATTCCTCTTTGCAGCACCTCTCAAGCTCCATCAGGTTGGATGGGAAGCGTTGGCGCACAGCCATTTTAAGATCTCTCCAGAGATTTTTAATCGGATTCAAGTCTGGGCTCTGGCTGGGCCACTCAAGGACATTTACAGAGTTGTCCTGAAGCCACTCCTTTGATATCTTGGCTGTGTGCTTAGGGTCGTTGTCCTGCTGAAAGATGAACCGTCGTCCCAGTCTGAGGTCAAGAGCGTTCTGGAGCAGGTTTTCATCCAGAATGTCTCTGTACATTGCTGCAGTCATCTTTCCCTTTATCCTGACTAGTCTCCCAGTCCCTGCCGCTGAAAAACATCCCCACAGCATGATGCTGCCACCACCATGCTTCACTGTAGGGATGGTATTGGCCTGGTGATGAGTGGTGCCTGGTTTCCTCCAAATGTGACGCCTGGCATTCACACCAAAGAGTTCAATCTTTGTCTCATCAGACCAGAGAAGCTTCTTTCTCATGGTCTGAGAGTCCTTCAGGTGCCTTTTGGCAAACTCCAGGCGGGCTGCCATGTGCCTTTTACTAAGGAGTGGCTTCCATCTGGCCACTCTACCATACAGGCCTGATTGGTGGATTGCTGCAGAGATGGTCGTCCTTCTGGAAGGTTCTCCTCTCTCCACAGAGGACCTCTGGAGCTCTGACAGAGTGACCATCGGGTTCTTGGTCACCTCCCTGACTAAGGCCCTTCTCCCCCGATCGCTCAGTTTAGATGGCCGGCCAGCTCTAGGAAGAGTCCTGGTGGTTTCGAACTTCTTCCACTTACGGATGATGGAGGCCACTGTGCTCATTGGGACCTTCAAAGCAGCAGAAATTTTTCTGTAACCTTCCCCAGATTTGTACCTCGAGACAATTTTGTTTCGGAGGTCTGCAGACAATTCCTTTGACTTCATGCTTGGTTTGTGCTCTGACATGAACTGTCAGCTGTGGGACCTTATATAGACACGTGTGTGCCTTTCCATATCATATCCAATCAACTGAATTTACCACAGGTGGACTCCAATTAAGCTGCAGAAACATCTCAAGGATGATCAGGGGAAACAGGATGCACCTGAGCTCAATTTTGAGTTTCATGGCAAAGGCTGTGAATACTTATGTACATGTGCTTTCTCAATTTTTTTATTTTTAATAAATTTGCAAAAACCTCAAGTAAACTTTTTTCACATTGTCATTATGGGGTGTTGTGTTTAGAATTCTGAGGAAAAAAAATGAATTTAATCCATTTTGGAATAAGGCTGTAACATAACAAAATGTGGAAAAAGTGATGCGCTGTGAATACTTTCCGGATGCACTGTAGGCATGTGGCTAATTATTATGTATCCATAGGGCACACGCCTGCTCTTACACTGATGTGGCACTTGAAGATCAAACTGCACATTGGCGAAAAACCTTCAGTAAACTTTCTAGTTAATGACTCATAGCATTCAATTTTTCAACTTGAGTTATGGTTCTAACATCATGGTTGTGGTAATAATGTCAGGCCTGACGGCTGGCAATTCAAAGATGTCAGCTGCAACTGAAAAAGTAGATGGACCTACTCTATGCAGCAAGAATAACCAAACACTTTGGATACTTGCAATTGACACAATAAACATTTCAAAATCATAACTGTTTAATACAATACAATACAACTTCACAAGCAAAGATAACTTGTTATTTATGCTGTGTTTCGCATTGGGCTTCTTCAAGCTTTGTTTTCACTCTTGCCACGGATGTGGCTAATTATTATGCATGCATAGGGCACGCACCTCCTTCTCTTGTGTTCATGTGGAACATGATGATTGACCTGCACATTTGGCAACAAGCACAGATAACTCTACAAAGTTTGTAATGCAAATGATCAGCATTATATATCTGGGGGGCAGTCCCACCAAAGGATGTTACACTGGCCTTACAAAGCATTATAGAGTGCTGGTATTTAAAAAACAAAATCTTCTAAACCGACCAAATTATCACTAAATAATTTGACAAATAAGGGTGAACGCAAACACAACACGCTTTGGCGTAATTCACTGATCAACACTAATCCTCAATAAGATCCTTGATCACTTGCACACCTACCAGAGACTGGAGCAGTCTGGTTTTACACCTAAGAAGTCTGCCATTGACCACATCCTGACATTGAGGGTTCTCATGGTGCACAAACACAACATTTTGGCAGATTCTTTGCAGTCTTTGTAAATTTATGGCACTTGTAAAAGTTAGCTTTTTTTCAGTTTTATTTTCTCAGTCACTTTCACGCTCTCCCTTCCCCACTCCTGATCTGATTCTAACTAACAGCGTCAGCATAAATTTACACCCGATCTGACGCTGTTCATTTTTAAATAATAGTGCATTAGTGCGACAATGTTTTCTGATTGGTACAATTCAGATCATAAAATGATGGCTTCAAAATGTCCCATATATTTGTCTCTTTCTTTTTTTCTCTGGTGCTGCGTTGACATCATGCACCAGAAGACAGGAGCTTATTCAGTACGAACAAGAACACGAAGGTGGCTGGTTGCTGTGTGCTACAACATACTTAACCTGGCGGTGATGAACACACATGTACTGTACAAGGCATGGATGAGGTCCAATGAGAAAAGAAGAGTGTTTTTGACTCACCTTGCAGAGTAACTTCAGCATCACTTCTTACAAGAAAAGGCAATGGAAAAAGAAAAAGAGGATGCAACATCGACAAGCTTCTGTTCCAAGACCGTCACTTCCCCCAGGAAAACAAACTCAGTCAGTGTCAGGTGCCCCTTCAATTTAATAGGAACCACAGCATAGACAGACATGTGTACATTGCAACAGGTACACGTGTCGTAAATGTAGGAAGGACAGTCCTTGGATGTGTGGGAACTGTTAACATTTGAATTTGATGATTGCATATAGCGCAGAACTGACCTTCTGTACTATTCTTTCCTCTGCATGTCCTGGAGTACAAAAGAAACACCACCATTTTCCAAAATGTTTAGATTGGGCAAGATTGGAAGAATCTGATTATAACCGTAAGAAGGTATACGAATGAATATGAATAATATTAATAATGTTGCATCAGTGCCACAATGTTTTCCGAAATGTACTATACAGGTCATAAAATTAATTATTCCAAATATCCTATATCCTTATGCCTCTTTTTTTGTTAGTGCAGCTCTGACATCATGGACCATAAAGTGCATACTAATTCAGAGTGAGCAGGAACACTCCATAAAACTGAATAAAAAAAATTCAAGTCACAATGAGATACCAAGAAGGCAGATTCACCAGTGTTTGTGTGTCAGCTTTTATCCCTCCAGAGCAGAGAATTTCCAGTTCCATTGTCTCAAATCACCACTCACATCCACAGTTATTCTGTTTTAAATAGAAACTAACAGCATCAGATCAGGGGTGGTGGTAGTGGGGGTTGTATCGTGATCGTGACTGAGAGAATAAAAGTGAAAATAAAACGCTAACTTTCATAAGTACTATATGTTTACACCGGCTGTTACAGACACAAATTAAATGTATGTTATTATTATTATAATATTAACAATAAGAGCAGCTCACTACTCAAAACGGTAAATTTGTGAGGCAGCCAGGATCAAACTGGCCACCTCTTGATTACAAGTCAGCAGTTCTTACCGCTGCACCATAGAAGCTGTTGTATTACACTTGTAACTTTTATGAAAGTGTTTATTTGATATTTGGACTTCAGCCTTCACACATTATACAGTTCATGTCTACATTTTGTCATTTATTACTAAAACATGAAAATTGTTTCTTTTTTAATGATGTGTTTACATAGATTGATGTAGACACGGAACACACATGAAATGTATGTATTGCAAATGGCGATGTGTTATTTACCCTCTACAACTCAGGGCAATTCACTCCAAGATAAGATTCTCAGTGCTCAATGTTTCTTTGTGAATTGTCCTGCCGCAATGGGTGGGGAGATGGGATAGCAGGCTGCTTGCTGTTTGTGTTGATCAACATATTTACAACACAAAAGACGCTGACGGAGAGGTGCGAAGAGATTTAAAGTGGGCCGGGGATTACAACTTTTTTCATAGGCTTTGGTAATTCTAGTGTTAACTGAACTTAAATTTCTGGTGCTAGGTCAATAATGCGTCATACAAATATATCACAGAAAGTGATTATTTTTTTCAAGCTGCTAAGCAAACTTATCATCTAGGACAACTTTACTTAATGAAGTGGCAGCCAGACAAACGAGACTCTCATCAATTGTCTAAGGCCTTTACACTTGGCTATGTCATTTGTAATTGATCAGAAATTTCCCTTTCTTTATTTTTAATTTCCCATTAGCTATGTACTTATGAGAAAATTCTATTGTTTTTATCCGTGTGTGTGAATCCTTACTTCTAAATGTCTCTTGCATTTAATAGATTTTATGATACCATGGGAGAGTAATTCTGTGTACAAAACACAGTGGATAGTGCTTAAATTCAATAAGCATGTAAATCCGTACTACAGGAACTCATTTTGATATTTGCGCTTTTTCACTTTCTTTTCCATTAAGTGCTTGCTCTTTGCCTTACATTCGTTATCTCCTTGAACACACTATTCCTATCGATCTGTTAGATTTGTCACTTAAAAATAACATGTAATCTTTCTCTTAATTTTTTTTGTGTTTTGTTGTTTAACATGAGTCATATTTTAAATATATATAGAAGGATTGTTGCAAGAAAGAGCAACAGCACAAACTGGAAAAAACAATTGTCTATAATGAACGTAACACTGCTATCTACTGTACTTATACAAGCTGGAAGAATAAAATTATTAAAGGGTCAAGGTGCTACTTCATACGCTTCTACTGAAGTGTCACACCATTTCAGACACCTCCCTAGAATTTTCTTCATGATCTCCATTGAGGTGCACCCACCACTCTGAGAACTACGGCTTACTGAAAATGGTGATGCCAGGAACTTGAAAATCTCCAGTATAATACAATTTGGCCAATGATGTATAAATGTATTTTAACCCTTTTTTTCCAGGTTATTTAAACCATTTAACTGGTTGTTTTTCCTCATTTCCATTTGCGGATATGTCATAATTTGTGATGAGACCCACCAGACTTGAATCACAAATTACTTAAATAGCAGCAGACAAAATATGCATATTTGTTTACCTTTTCCCCCAGAATTCTAAACATTTTCCTTTTCATTTCCATTTTTCATTTCATACATCTGCAGAGAAGGGTTTTGTATTCTAAACCTTCAGATTTAAATTGGTGGTAGACGTCTTTCCAAAGTCTTTCCAGTTCTTAGTGAGTGACTCTTCATTTTCTATGTGCACATTATTTTTTCATACATCTCTTTTGGTCCTGTCACTGTTAATATTAAACTTTTATTCTACTGTCAAGTCATTTAGTTTCAATGATATTGTCTTTGCAAAGTGCTACTGCTCACATGAAAAGTGCTGTAAGTACACATTTAGTGACACATTCTATAGCAAATTGCTCCAAATATTACATTATTACTTAAACTTTTGGCTGAACAGATTTATTGACCTTCTATGTATTTCAATGCACTGTTAAATTTTATTAGTTTTATGATAATGATTGAATTGTTAGAGGCTTTGAATTGCAGTTCTCAGTGCAAATTGCTATATATATATAGTGATTACTTATTGTTGATTTCAGGAATAAAAAAAATTAAGAAACGACTTTTTTAATGAGAATCTATAATCTGAGCTGGTTAAATGTTTTACAATGGGTCATACTTTGAGTCAATGGGTGGAGATTGAAGCGGTCACTGACCCTGTAGGCTCTTATCCCCCAGGCCAGACTACTTGAACATCTGATTGATTGAAAAAGAACTGGAAAGTGCTTTTAATTATTCTCATTCAATTTTCAATTTCCTTTCTAATTTTGCTTTCAACAGTGCAAATACTTCTCAATTTCTTTACACATTGCTTTGCATACAAACACAGAAATTGAGTCTATATACCTTATTTTTGTGGAGATTTTTTATTGTATTTATACAAGTAAAATCTTTGGATAGATAACAGTGTAATTAATACATTAATACACTTGCAGTCAAGAATTCATTAGCAGGTAGCCACAAGAGCACTTCTAATGTTCTAACTATATAACATTATATTAGAGAACTAAGCAAGACACTGCACAAGCGATAGATTATTCACTGTGTAACTGTCTATAGCATCATAACCAAGACTGCCCCTAATCACAATAACTCCTGTTCATCGCTTCTGAAACAGTGTTGTCAGTTATGAATCTGAATTTATTTGGTTTGCATTGTTTCTGGAATACCACCAGAATAGCTGTTTGAGGTAAATCATTTTACCTCTGACATCTTAAAGTAAGGACTAAACACAAAGTCCCACAAAATTCCCCTGTAGAAGAAAAAGAAATAACTGTCACCTGGCCATTTGCAAAAATCCTCCTTTCTTTGAAAGAAGCACCATCACTTAAAATTGTAAAATAAATTGTAATTTATTACAATTGTAAAAATTTTACAATTTTTTACAATTGTAAAATATTAAAATTGTGAATTTATTTTTCTACATGTAGTCTCTGATTTTCAGTGTCAAAGATACACTTTTAATTTGATTGTTTAAGTATAAATGCATTTTTCTGGAATGACTACTTTGATCTAATTCCAGGAACAGTAGAAACCGGTGTGACATCTTGGGCAAGGACACTGTTGCACAATTCCTGACTTGGAGTGCCAGTAGACCGAGCAACCAGGGGATAGAGTAAGAGAGACTCAGACTGAAAAAGACTATTCAAAAACAGGATTCTGTTTTATTCCAGCCGTGT
Organism: Erpetoichthys calabaricus; assembly: GCF_900747795.2. NCBI lineage: Eukaryota > Metazoa > Chordata > Cladistia > Polypteriformes > Polypteridae > Erpetoichthys > Erpetoichthys calabaricus. Next base: position 110,942,482 of record NC_041404.2, read on the forward strand.
CTACACTATTTTACAAATAAATGTCTTGCAAAAATATTTACAAAATCCAGTGCAAAGACACTTCCAAAACAAAAGAAAATTATTGCAGTCTTCCTGTACGTTACTCTTCCAACAAACCATCACCTCGGGATGTGCACTGTTCATTAACACCTGCACAAGTGCAGTCCACCCTATTTAAACGTCCCCACACTCGCTCACGCAAGTGCATACCCGTCTGTCTTGGTGACGTGAAGGCTCCTCGTTCAGCCTCTAGTAAGTGAGTGCTGTTTTACTTTCTCCTGCTTTCACTTCTATCACCTTTTGTCGGTTACACTGAAACTGAGCTCTCTATCCTTCTGACCTGTCCCTCTGAATTTAAATGTAGCACTTGGGCCTTCTCTCCTGCAGTGGTTGTGGGAGCGCGCCTTGACATGACAGGAGCACGACTCTGAGTTTTTGAGTTCAATATTGGTTCTGATGCCTGAGCAGCTGCCTTGCTGTTGATGACCCCTGCTTTTGTTTCAGGTTAACATTTCATCTCCCAGCTCACTATTCTCTCTACCTCCCTGGTTTATTTTCACACTAAGGCAGTACAAAATAGTCTTTTTAAAAAAGTCATTTTAAAGCTTGTGATTTCAGGATAATGTCCTGAAATTGTTTATGAAACATGACCAAGAATTTGGAATTATGTAGAAGCCTTTCCAGGTTACTAGATCTTACCCTTATTATGAACCTATGAAATGACATTGAATGATCTATTATTATTAGTGTATTAACACTAGAATTACCAGAGCCAATAAAAAAACTCGTAATTCCGGCCCACCTTAAATCCCTTCGCACCTCTCCGTCAGCGTCTTTTGTCTTCTAAATAAGTCTTACGTTCCTTCCCAATTTCCAAACACATGTAGGTTAGATTGATCGTCAGCTTTAAATTGGTCTAGTCTTTGCATAAATAATCTCTTTGATGAACTGAAGTCCCACTCAGTGTTGGTACATGTGTTGTCAAGGCACTGGTTCCATCCATCTCTTCATTTTCTATCCTGTTCATCCACTTGAGGATGGTCAGAATCTAACATAGCACGGGACTTGAAGGAGGAAGTATCTCAGGATGTAGCACCAATCCAAATGGAGGGCACACACACTTACCACAGAGAAAGGGGAGGGGGTATGTTAACACTTCATAGTCAGGACCATCTCTAGTCCCTCTATCTGTATATACAGGTATAGCTCTGAGGGACAGCAATTAAAACAGAAAGGTGCTACTGATATTTCTTTTTAAAATATAATTTCAGTTCCTCTGCTTTGTTTGCCAATAGCTGGATGCAAAAACTGCACAGAAATTTGATTCTTAGTTGCAGGTAGTGGCTGAGGGTCAAAGAAATTTTTACTTCACTGTGATTCTTTTTGATTTTTTTATTATTGTTTTGAAAGTACAGATAAGGCATTTTTCAAGAACTGTCTCAAAAGAAATACACTAAATTCTTTTCAATTAAGCAAAATCATTGTGAAATGTAGCTGCTCAACCAAGGAACACAGGAGCCAAAGATTAATAATACTTTCTGTAACATGAAGAACATGTCTATTCTGCAGTTACAACTGGTGTCCACAACATTAGTGGACAACATCCCCCTTCTCATATCATTGTAACACCATAAGCATGACAGTTACTCTTACTAACTGAATAAGGTGTTTTGTTTTGAGAAACATCATAGGAAAGATGATCAAGAGGAAGACAGATAAACAGATAAACATTCAATGACAAGTAATTTATACACGGGATTGTCTTACTGAGGCAGATCTTGTTTTCTTTGTTTTCTCTTGCCAGTTCTTCTAGTTTTTAACTTATCTGTAATTCTGGTATCAAGACAAGAACAATTTCTAATCCAATTTCCTTTACAAAACAAAGATAAACTGTATTCTTTGGTAGATTTCCTTTTCCTTTTAGGTTGTCCAGTGTGCATGTTTGATTGCCTAGCTGCGACTAATGTGACAGAGAAAAAGCACCTCTCACTCTATTATCCAATTCCTTTGCTTACGTAAGGTAATGACCGCAGGTGGCTTCATTCAACCAGACGCCTGATAGTGTCACCAAATGCAGTCACAGATCACCCACTATTAAATGTGGGAAAGTGACCCGGGGCAACATTGGGCAAGATGGTAAAATTTTATCACTCATCAGATAGTTTTTTCTTATTCATAAGGTTCCCTTAGTTATTAACTGTGCACCACTTCAGTTTTCTTATTTTCATTTTATTTTTGGCATTTTTTGATTGAACAACCTTTATCATATATATCTTTAGTAAATACCCCCAAGCGTTTTACAACTTTAGTTTTTATGTTTTTCTTTAATTGAAGTATGGGCTGGTTACTTGGCTTTCTCAGGGTCACACAGCGTGGTAGTGGCAGAGCTGAATTTTGAGCCTCATGATTTAAAGCCTATTGCCATAGCTACTAGGCCACTTTGGATTAAAAAACATCATCTTTACAAGAACTTTCTGCCTGTGGCCTGCTGGCTGCCCAAGCTGCATTTGAAGCTCCCACACACGCCTAAGCAGAACAAATTATGAAGTCTCCCATCTAAGTAGCTTCTTGAGAAAAATAAAATGCATAATAAATCATCCTTATCTAACACCTCATCATTACAAAGAACTAAAATGAAAAACTCTATCAATTCAGCACTCTCCAAGAGCCTCTGTAATAATCTTTTTCCTGTTGCAAAGAATGAAAAAACTTATTAAAACTTTAAAGATGATGCATCGGCATGCTGTGATGAAACAGAAGACTTGTGTGGAAGCGGAATAAATGCATAACCATGCAGAATAAAATGGAACATTCTGTCCTATGAGGTGCTGCCACTATGACCGTAAAATACGCAGAACCCTGAGCATAAGGCTTGACAGTTTTCAACAAGATGATATATCTGCTTTTAAACATTTTTGTGGTGTTGTTAATGTACTGTAGCTTTTATAGATAGTGCCAACTTAAAGGCAGAATGAGAAACCATTGTTAATAACTATTAATGAAAAATATTACACATTTTAACACAAGTGTACCACATCACATAAAAAATAATAATAAATGTCGAGCTCAATAAAAGGATGATATTTTTTCATGATATTCATTTTCACACTACTTACTCTGGTCTGTCAATTTTAATACAATGTTTGAATCTTCTTACTTGTCATTATTACTGTTTGTTTTGTAAAGCACAGTACTCATTATAAAATTAGTTTTATTTAAAGTAAGTGATTTCGTTCATAGTCAATTGTTTTATAAAGTACTTTATTTAGATGATGTGACAAGTGCTATATAAAAGACAAAGTGACTAAGTTTCTATCAGCTGCTTTGGACCCAAGGGGAATGGTGCTATATGTAAGATAAAGTACATTGCTGCTAATGTAACAGCTGTATTAGAGAGAAGTTCATCACTTGAATAAATGGTTTGTAACATGTGTAAAGTAGGTTGAGCTGAATGTGAAAGGTGCTATATAAAAGATAATGACTGATTCATTGTTGATTGTTAAGTGTTTTTTTAATCTTCTTTAAATCATAGCTCTGTAGAAAGAAAGCACTGATGTCTAAAATTATACAGAAAAATAAACCATTTGATTTATATTTTTTCATATTTTACAAAGTGAGTTTTTCTTCCATATAATGGAAAACATCAAATTTGTAGTGATTGAACTTGTGTCTGGCTGTTTAAGTCAGTCAACTTGACATCGATTTCTACCAGCACATTGAAATTAGTGATGAGATAATATGGACCTTTAGATTATGTTAAGTAATAAGGTGTTCAAAAGTATATCCCATTTATCTGTGTGCTGAATGGTGTAAATTAAAATATATTTAAATCTATATATCTAAAATTCTTTTCGTATTTGAAACAGAAATTACGTATGACCACGCAATATGGAAATTACATTGCTGAGCTGTCCGCCGCCAGGCGCGTTCTGACAGAGAAGTTGTATTTATTCGTCCATGTGATTGTCGTGGAAACTGCCACATTGTAAATTTTTTTTAGTTGGCAGTACTTGATAGTAGAAGAGATGAGGAAAACAGCTTTGCATCTTTCTACTTTATAACTGCGCTGAGCTGTAAACAATGTGAAGACGAGACTGCCTTCAGCGGCAAGGGGTCGTGAGAACAAAGTGGACGCTGGGAGGCGCGGAATGTTGGGCTGCTCCACCGGGTCGAGAGCTTTGCGGTTTCAGGCAGCGTCCTCTCTTCTCGCACTGTTTGTGACACTTCAAGTGCCCCGTTGGCTCCTGGGGGAGTGGAAATCTTTGCGAATGAGTGTAATCTGCGCCATCGAAGCAGGACTCTGTTTGTAAATTGCCCTGCACGACTACTTACTGTCCCTTAAGGTGAGTTCGGGTCACTAAAACCCCGCAACATTCAAAGTTGCTTTTGTGATGAATTATTTTAAGAAGTAAATCACAGGCACGTAGTGTAAGGTTGTCAGGCAGAAATTTGGACGATCACATACAAAATGTAATTTCTATACCACAGCGCCTTTCACAAGGGATCTACTACCGAGAAATGATCCAAATACATTTTAGCTACTGTTAGTACTTGTGGTATAGCAGGTCCACAGCTCTCAGCAAAGGCCAGTTTTTAGATGAATAAATAATCTCGCTTGTGGCTTAGTGAGGAGGCGTGGTAGTTGTGGCTGAAGCGGGTCTCAGAGCGATCTGCGGTGTGGGTGTTTCTCACCTAAGTGCACAGGTGAGAGACTGCCCACATCCGTGATTGTTCCTGGGGCTGCTAATTTGTTGCAGCTGCTATGCCCTCTCGACATATATAGAAGCACAAGTCGGCTAGAAGGGGAGAAAAAAATGAAAAAAGAGAAGAACAAGAAAGGAAAGAGATGGAGGTTGCTGGAGAGCACGGAACAGGAGAGAGAGAAAGAGAGCCGGTGTGGGTGAGCGAGCACGAGAGCAAGTGAATGCTCGCAGGCAGCTGTACGGAAGCCTGGGTGTTAGGCCGACACCCAGGAGTTGTAGTAGTGGTCGCTCCCACTGAGTTATCGAGTAGCCGGAGTGACCAGTGAAGGGTGACTAGCCGCGTAAGGCCGGGAAGGCAGCGGGAGTCGGGAGGCTTGGTGTGAAGTCCTTGATGTGAGCGTCCTGGTCATCAAGGAATCTGAGTCTTGAGTCTGGGATGAGTGCGCGACTGAAGCCAGGATCGGGAGGCCTCCAGACCGGTTTGAAAAGAAGTGAAAGACAGCTGCAGAGAGAGCGTCTCGCCTGCTGTGGGGCCCAGACGGGTGAAGCAGAAGAGACTCTAGGGTAAAGAAGCACCAGGCTCTTAATTGTATTATGGATTATTTATTTACTGAAGACTTTTGGGGAAGCACTGCACTTATTTATTTATGAACACTGCTTTTGTTTTGATTGTTTGTAAATAAAAGCACTTTGCACTTTTTCATCGTCCCCTTGCTGTGTTGTTGCCTCACTGTCTAGCTCATCGGTAACATTACCGACGGTGACGGGTTCAAGGGCTCCCGAATAGCAGATGGGACCATGGAGCCGAACCTGCATCGTCACAGTACTACTTACCTGTTGTGTTATAGCGCCTTTAAAATGTAGTTTACCCAAAACCACTCCAGTAGTGCTCAATGTATCTTTATTTCTTAAATGTTAATTTTTACTGTTTAATAACTTACAGACTACATTTTATTTTTTTCCCTTGCACTCAGTGAGCGAAGCCACTGGGTAATCAGCTAGTATCTTATAAATTAAGCTAACTGATAATAAAAACTTGTATGTTAAAATTAATCAGTCTTGCCATAGTGAGTTCAGTGGCTAACATGGCGTCGCTCCACCAGTGTGGTGTTAAGAATGGATGGTCATCTTAAATTTTATTTGTAGCGATGATTTGAATCGTCTATTATTTATTTACAGAGTATTTTCCTTAACACTTCCACAACCCTAACATCATATACAGTAAGAGGATTGACAATTCTGTATTGGCCATGTGGGGTAAATGCGTTGCTGAGACCCTGTTCAGACTTGGTGCTACTGGCTTAGACCTTTAACACTGAATTGGTTTAAGCATGACTGAAAATGCACAATATATGTGCAGTGTGCATTTCATGGCATGGCCCTGTAATTGTCTTTTTGGGTCCTGTGTAATTTCAGCACCCAGTACCTATGTAGTTTAAAAGTTTACTACATGTTAGTAAAAGCCACTACATTCACTCCAGACATTTATCTGGAATGCCAGCAGGAAAAGAATTGAACATGATTTATTGGATACCATGCTGCTTCTTCTTGCTAACAAGAAAAACTTCAGTAAAAAAGTGAGTCTGTGTGCTCCTTCAGAGAAAAGCATGCTTGTCGTATCTGACGAGGAGTAATCTGAACAAACATTACACCAGTTAAAGAAACCTTGTGTGCTGATCAATTATTTTAGTATTTCCTCCTTGTTGTTTTATCAGTGGTTCCTGGACACCTCAGGAAAAAGCAATTCAGGCCTGCACTTGCAGCCTGTGGGTTGGATGCATCAATCTTTTCCTTCAAATCGTTGAATTGCCAAAGTGGAGCTTACAAATCGTTAATTCTTTTGTTGCTAACCATTTTGCACCACTTTACTTTTAAAAATGAAATTCAATTTATTCTTATTAAGCACATTTCTTTTTATGATCTCAGCATGCAAAGCTATAATTACAAATATGGTATGGCAACTAAAACATAAAAGTATAATGTTGAGTCATAAACTGACAAACATAATGCAATATCTATAAAGGAAAATACATGTACATTTATTTATACTTGTTGTTTAATTTCTTGGATCAAGAATAGAACAGTCCTAAATCAGCTACATTCAGAAATTCCTTAAATTAATCACTCCATCGACAAATAATTCATTTTAGTCACATAAAAAACACCTGAAATTAAAATGACTAAAGCATTCACCTCTTTGGAAGTTATCACATTTTGTTGTAGAACACTGAATCACAATGAATTTAATTTGGCTTTTTTACATTGATTAACAGAAAAATGCTGTTTAATGTCAAAGTAAAAACAGATCTCTACAATGTGGTCTAAATCAATTACAAATATAAAACACAAAATAATAGATCATATAAGAATTTGCCCTTTTAAAACAACATTAAATCACTATGGTGGTCATGCTGTGGCCATGCTGGTTTTAGAATTCATAAAATTTGTTTAGTGGAGATAACTTGTCTGGAGTTCATCTGATTGAAGTATGAATACACCTTATCTGGAAGGTCTACCTTGTGGTGAGTCACCTTGTGGCCTAACATACACAATGAACTCTGTGAAGAGGTGATTGAAAAGCACAAGTCTGGAGATAGAGGAGGTTGGGAGAATGCACTGATACAGCACGTTGCTGCACCAACCACACAACAAACCACCTCAGGATCCCAAATTAGGCCCTGACCACAGCAATTCAACGGTTCGAATGAAATGGAATATTGCAAAGTTTTTTACAGTGGCTGGAGTATCAATCAGGCCACCAACCTCCAAGTTTTCCCTGCAAGTTGGAGGGTCTTCTTGTAGGGCTGCATGCTGGTTAACATCATACCCAGGACTGAGCAATTACAGGTTAAAGGCCTTACTCAAGAGCCAAACAGAGTGGGATCATTTCTGGTATTTATGTAATACAAACCAGCAACCTTCCGATTGCTGGTGCAGATCCCTAGCCATCATTCCACCCAGAGATAGAGACAAGAAAATATCCAAGTTACTAAATATGTTGTGGAATCCAGTTAAGTCAGTTATTAAGAAATAGAAAGGGTGTGACACAGCTGTAAATCTGTCTAGAGTAGGCCATTCACAAACACTGAGAATAGGTGCAAGAAGAAGACTAGTGAGGGAAGCCAACAAAAGACCTACAGTATGATAACTCTAAAGGAATGACAAGCTACAGCAGCTAATATTGGAGATACTGGGCATACAACAGCCGTTGCCCAGATGCTTCACTAGTCACATCTTTATGGGGGAGTGACAAAGAGAAAGCCACCATTAAAAAAAAAATTATATATACCGAAACTTTGCCAGAGACCACATGAGAGGCTCTGAAGTCTTATGGGAGAAGGTCCTATGGTCTGATGACACCAAAAGTGAATGTTTTAGCCATCAAACAAAATGCCATGTTTGAACACTAAGTGTTATCAAGAACTCACCATCCCACGAAGCATGGTGGCAGCAGCATAATGCTGTGGGGATGATTCTTTTCAACATGGCCTGGAAAGCTTGTGAAGGTAGGGTGTAAAATGAATGCAGGAAAATACATGGAAATCCTGGAGGAAAACCTGATGCAGTCTGCAAGAGATTTGCACTTTGGGAAAAGATTTATTTTTCAGCAAGACAATGACTCCAAGCATAAAGCTGAAGCCTCACAAAAATACAGTAAAGAAAGGAATACGAACAACTCTAGCAGCAACAGGCATTTTCAAGTTCTCCAAGTATTTATTGTATTATCTGCTCATTTCTTGTTTTCCTAGGACATATTGCATGTTTTTAATGGATTATTCTGCATTTGTTATTTGGTACAATGTTTATTGCTGTTTTAATTGTTTTATTTAATGACCTGCATCAGCTGCTCTATGTGTGACAGGTGTCTAGGTCACACTTTCAGGTGCTCTAACCTAAACACAGACTATTCCAAAACATATCTGACTATGCCTCCCAGGTTTATTGAGTCTAGGAACTCTTGAAATTTAAAGATAATAGCAAAAAGGTTTCTTTAAATACTAGGGGGCTCTGCCCCCTGCTCGCTTCGCTCGCCAACCCCTGGTGTTGGGAATGACAAAGAGCGTGATGTATGAATGAGATATAGAATAGTGTGAAGGTGTAGATGATGCAAATAGAAAGCAAACAATAAAGTGTGTGGCACAGTGTAAAGGTTTATTGGAAAATTTCTTTGTACACGCCGTTTAAGTGTAAAAGGTAATTCCAGGTCAGAACTTGTAATGTCAATGAAGATGGTTATTGTTGTGATCAGAGTCAAGTTTGTCAGAGCTTAGAAAGAGTTGTGTCTCTCCAGGAAGTAATGGAATGACTTGGGTATTTATGTTTTCCACATTAATATTTTTTGGACATAATATAGTGCGTTGTGTTAAAAGGGGCATTTGGTCTAATGAGATTGCTGTTCCAAATCTCTCTGTAACTAAGTCGTCGCAGATAAAGGCTTGAGGAATTGTAATAATATGTGGCTGAAGTCCATCTGTATCCGTGAGTGTACCATCTCTCAGTTGTAATAAGCAATTGTTATGATCTAGTTCTGGACATCGTATCTTTTTTACTAACTGTATCTTTTGAAAGCAATGCCAATTGTCTGCGTATTTTAAGGTGCACTGAACAATAGCTGAGCGCATGGCATGTGGAAGAATAGCTAAGCACTGTGTAAAATCTCCTCCTAATAAAAGTACCTTTCCTCCAAAGCGAATATTATTATTCATAAACGTTTGTAGAAGTTTATGAATGGTGTTGAGTAAGTGACTGGATGCCATTGTACATTCATCAATAATTAACATTTTTCCAATTCGGATGTCACGTGCAGTGCCACCGTTAATGTTCATAGTGGATACCGATTTGTAGGATTTAATGCAGTTGATAAAGATTTCACTTTCAGGTACATCGTTAGTTAGAAGCTTCTGTAGATATTCAGGATATGAATGTAAAGGAGGCAGTCTAATTTGACCCTTTTGACAACAACGTGTAAATGTATTACTTGTATTGCCAGTTGTTTCTTCAGGGAAGTGAACTGAATGACAATGATTGCAAATGACATTCATTAATCCGAATGAATTTTCCTGGTGTATGTTTTGCTTGGGCTGTTTGAGAGGCGCGTTGTTGCATGTGTAGTATTTGGGACGTGTTGTTTTGGAGCTGTATTCGATTTGCCTGTGCTGTGTGAGAAGCCCGTTGTAGCCTTCCTTGCCGTTAACGTATGTCTGAGACGGGAGGTGTTTCGTTTTGAATCCGTGCCTGTTGCGATGCAGCACTTTGATTGATAGATTGCGTCATGTGGATCTAGGATGTAGATTTGTGCATATTTGCGTTGTTGATTTGTTTCAGGGTGCACTGTTCCAATGCGATGCAGTATTTGTGCACATATGCGAAAGCAGTATGGGCCATTGCCTTTTGGTGGCCTGATATTTACTCCGGTAGATGCAAAAGCAAATGAACTATTGTAGGATCTAATGCAGTTCATAAAGTTTTTACTTTTAGGTACATCGTTAGTTAGAAGCTTTAGTTGAGCTTTGCGTTTTTGGAGCCGAGACATTTTTTCTTTTAGAATTATGGATAAGTAATAAGGAGTATTGCACTCACTGTTAATATGGAGCCTTTTCTGCGGTTGAACGGTTAATAGTGCCTTATTGTAATGAGATCCACCTATGCTGCATAGTGTGAATTGTGTTTGGTCCCGTTATCCAATCGGTATCGTTTTGTACCTGTGATCGTGAATTCATGAATTGTTTGTTCTTGAGCGTGAGAAATATGGATAAGTAATAAGGAGGATCGCACTCACTGTTAATATAGAGCTTTTTCTGCGGTTGAACGGTTAATAGTGCCTCATTGTAATGAGATATACCTATGCTGCATATTGTGAACGTGTTGAGATGACGTATGTTTAATACGGACGGTTCATTTAGAAATGGGGCTTTGTGTGTCATTTGTTATTTATGTTACTGTGGTCGTGGGTCTGAATCATCGTTTTTGTGTACGTTTCATTTGCTATGTCGTTGCATGTGTAGTATTTGGGACGTGTTGTTTTGGAGCTGTATTCGATTTGCCTGTGCTGTGTGAGAAGCCCGTTGTAGCCTTCCTTGCCGTTAACGTATGTCTGAGACGGGAGGTGTTTCGTTTTGAATCCGTGCCTGTTGTGATGCAGCACTTTGATTGATAGATTGCGTCATGTGGATCTAGGATGTAGATTTGTGCATATTTGCTTTGTTGATTTGTTTCAGGGTGCACTGTTCCAATGCGATGCAGTATTTGTGCACATATGCGAAAGCAGTATGGGCCATTGCCTTTTGGTGGCCTGATATTTACTCCGGTAGATGCAAAAGCAAATGAACTATTGTAGGATCTAATGCAGTTCATAAAGTTTTTACTTTTAGGTACATCGTTAGTTAGAAGCTTTAGTTGAGCTTTGCGTTTTTGGAGCCGAGACATTTTTTCTTTTAGAATTATGGATAAGTAATAAGGAGTATTGCACTCACTGTTAATATGGAGCCTTTTCTGTGGTTGAACGGTTAATAGTGCCTTATTGTAATGAGATCCACCTATGCTGCATAGTGTGAATTGTGTTTGGTCCCGTTATCCAATCGGTATCGTTTTGTACCTGTGATCGTGAATTCATGAATTGTTTGTTCTTGAGCGTGAGAAATATGGATAAGTAATAAGGAGGATCGCACTCACTGTTAATATGGAGCTTTTTCTGCGGTTGAACGGTTAATAGTGCCTCATTGTAATGAGATATACCTATGCTGCATATTGTGAACGTGTTGAGATGACGTATGTTTAATACGGACGTTTCATTTAGAAATGGGGCTTTGTGTGTCATTTGTTATTTATGTTACTGTGGTCGTGGGTCTGAATCGTCGTTTTTGTGTACCTTTCGTTTGCTATGTCTGTAGTCTGTCCCGTTTCGTGTCCAATGGGCTTTGTGTGGTGCTCGCGGCTTCTTTTTTTTGTGTGCTTGTGGCTTGTTGAATCCTCCTCTTTGTGTGCGTCCCGTTTCGTGTGCAATGGGATTAAATCCTCCTCTTTGTGTGTGTCCCGTCCGTTGCTTGTGTGTGTGTGTGGGGGGGTTGCGGGCTCTTTTTTTTTGTGTGCCAGGGGCTTGTTGAATCGTCCTCTTTGTGTGTGTCCCGTCTGTTGCTTGTGTGTGTGTGTGGGGGGGGGGGGTTTTGCTCGTGCGGCGCTGTGCGCGTCGCCTGCATTTGACTCCTTTTTTCTGTGCTCACTCCTTTTTTCTGTGGTCTTGTCCGCCTCTCGCGGCGCCTCATTTCTTGGTGCGTGCTCACTCCTTTTTTCTGTGGTCTTGTCCGCCTCTCGCGGCGCCTCATTTCTTGGTGCGCCTGCGCAGTACGTCTTTTTGCGGCTACGGCCCATGGCCGGATGTCCCTGCGTCCATCCGGTTTAGCATTCTCGGTTAGTAATATGGATGGCAGTGAGTAAACACACAATGAAAGACATGACAGCAATTTCAAGAAAAACAAAAGCAACTTGTATTATACCAGACAATCCACCAAGAAAATGTAAGGAGATAAGAGTCTAAAAATATCAGGAGTGATAACGTTTTAAAAAGAAAGCACACAGTCCACACTCTGAAAGTCTGTTAAAACATAACAGTGGAGGATACAACCTTTGGTGGTGCAAAGTCCAAGTTTCACACTGTGTTACCACAATGATTAGTCTTCTAACTGTCCCACTGAAACACTCTGCCAAACACTTGTTTCCCAACAGAAGTCTTGCTAACTTGAATCCCTGGTGGCATCTCTTCCTCATGGAATTAGCGTTCTCTTTCACTTTTGGGTAATCTAGCCACGCCTCGCTTCTTGTCTGACAACTTCACTTGATCCTCTCGTGAGTCTTCCCTCACTTGCTGGACCCAAACAGGGATCTCTTTGGTGAAACTCTCTCTTCCTCCCTGGAGGTAGGTGTCACTGTCCCTGTGCCTCGTGTCTTGTCAGCCTTGTCTGCCTGTGAGTCCCTGCGCTCAGCACGAGTGATCTTCACAGTGCTGGGTCAGTGGACCGTCTCTCTCCACCACCCATTGCCCAGAAGTATACAACTGCTTCAGTCTCTGCCTAGATCAACAGGACGATCAATCAAATAATGGTACATATTAGTATCCTTTGCTAGCAATAGTGTAAACACATTTTCATTGGTTAAACAATAGTGCTGTTGTCAGCTATCAGGAAGTACATATACCACTGTATGCTGATTAGAAACCAATGTCCCCAGAACACATACATTTTCAAAGGAAGCAGGCAGTCCTGTATCACAAAATTGTATGTTGATGAGATACCAATCAAAGAAGTCTGATCTTCAAAGCAGGTGACTCTTTTGCAAGACGGATAAACATCTACATCCTGTAGACAACCATCACAATAACCTGTAACAGAATTATTCAGGAAATTTGCCTTTTTATCTATCACCCCAGTCTCAACAAAGGGTGCCTATTGCCCCTTCATATATTGGCTTTTACATTTAATATTCCCTGTTTTTTGCCTAAGAGAAAAAGAAAACCACCCAGTGTACAAAAATGTTCCCGTCTGACACCTGTACTGTATTATCCCGGCATTTTTAATGTTTCTTCTCCAAGAAGATCATCAGCAGGGACTTTTCATTGTATTGTTAGGTATAATAAAAATAAATCATATTTTAAATTAATTTTAGTGAACAATCTATAATGTTAACAAAATTAGTGGGGTTATCTTAATAATAATGTATATTTATATATTTTAGTAAAGCATATTCATGGTCACTTGTTCCGTGTTCCTGAATAGATTCTAGAAAACAATTTTTGATATAAAATGAATTTTTTAAACAAATGTAAACTGACACATTAATAGTTAATGTATACATATATATTATGTCAAATTAAAATGTACCAGTACAGTCCTGGACAGTGCACCAGCATCATTGGGTGCACACATCTATACAGAGCTCTCACATCTTTGGGATATCGGAGGAAGATAGAAATACCTCAAGAAAATCCTATGCATACATGAGGGAACATGCAAAATCCCTATATGGGAACTGGGTCAGTTTCAAACCCAGTTTTCTGCTGCTGAGTGGCAGTAGCACCACCATGCCACTTAATGACAGCAATCAGCTGCTATTGAATTGAACATTAGCATTAGAATTATGTAACATAATATCCCAGTTAGACACTTAGCATAATCTGACCACAGCTTTTTTAAAAGGAGAGGAGGAGCATCATTGGTTTAATAAAATCATTTATTTTTTTATTATTTAAATTGATTTAATATGCAGATTAAGACCACCTAGATTTTTCCTCATGCCATATATTGCTAAAAGGGTCACATTTTACATCTTTTTCATGATTTGATTTTCCAAAAAACAGTGTTCTAATCTCTTAAATCTTACTAAATAAGCTTATAATGAGCACACCCATCAGTTAAAGACAACTGTTAATCTAATAGTATGAATATCTTTAAGCTTTAAATTTAACAGTACATTAAGCTGATACATAATGTAACAAAACACAGACTTTTTAATGGAAACATTACATTCCCTTATAAATAAAACCTCTGAGCAAATTATTGAATAACTGTGATTTAACCTCAGGTCACGATGTTTCTTTGTATATTTACAGACTTGCGTAAGCAGACACTTAAATGGGGATTCTAGCCGTCAACCCTTTATCTTGCCTTTTCTGTTCAAGTTACAATACACCACATATATTGTTGCATTTTGGGTCAATAGTTGCACAAAGAATACACAGAAAAGACCCTTTAAACACACTTTATTCTTGAATTTGAAAGAATAATATTCAAGACTAGAAACAGGATAAACTTCTTCACGTGTTTGACTCCAGTCATATCCTCCTGGAAATTAAAAGAATTCACAGGTGTCTCTATCAGCCCTAATTGTGCTCCATGATCTGCAAGAAAAAAACTCAGCTGTGTAGTATACCAGTTACACAGCACGTTAGAGAGCTGTTTTAAAAGCTCCTGTTACCGTGAGATATGAGACTTTTTGTGCTTCTCCATGCAGTTGCAAGCAGCTGATCCCCAAACATCAAACTGTTACCTGTCTGAAACTGTGTTTTCTCTGTAATTGAATATGTTCTAAAAAGCAAAAGCGCAGCCCGATTGTTCACAATATACAGTATATTATATGCAAGACGTGCATGAAGCAGAGATTTACAGTATAAATATACCTCTACTATCAGCATTTAGACAATGTACATTAGGCAACTTATGTATATTTGCATTATATTTTATACTTAATGTGGAAGGAGATCACTGAGGAAGACAGGAATAGTTCAATCAATCAGTCATTATTCAGTCACAGATGAGTACATGGATTCTACGTTGCAAGGCAAAAGAGCAACATTCCGCTTTTTCAGTGGCTTTTTATATTTTCTCCCTCCCCCTTCTCCTTATTTATAAAAAAAGCATAATATTGTTTATCTATGCACTTTTACTTTATATTGCACAGAAATGGCCAACCGTTTTTGTTTTGAGTACGTTGTAGATGGGGCCCTAAAGAAGGAAAAGTCATCTTTCCTGTGTCTAATGGACACGCAGGTCAGCTTACTGCAACCTGTCTTATGACAGAAGCCTGTATGAATAACCTGCCATTATAACAAAACAACTTTTAACACATAGTAGCTTGCAAGCAGTTACATTTTCTTTCACATTATCAATAGACAACCACCATGGTCAAAACTGGCACCAAGGTAATATAATACAAGGAAAGAGCCTGTCCAGGCATATAGACAGAGTACAATGCAATACAATTTATTTTTGTATATCCCAAAATCACACAAGAAGTGCCGCAATGGGCTTTAACAGGCCCTGCCTCTTGATAGCCCCCCAGCCTTGACTCTCTAAGAAGACAAGGAAAAACTCCCAAAAAAACCCTTGTAGGGGAAAAAATGGAAGAAATCTTGGGAAAGGCAGTTTAAAAAGAGACCCCTTTCCAGGTAGGTTGGGCGTGCAGTGGGTGTCAAAAAGAAGGGGGTCAATACAATACAATACACAGAAGAGAACAAATCCTCAATACAGTAAAAAATAAAAATTTTACAAGTATGGAGCTGAATTTAACAGTAGATGATATCACATAATATGATTAGGATTTGCTTAGAGTCCTGGAGACCTCAGCCATCAAGCTGCCTCCACCATTCAGCCATTCCACAGCTGAAACAGCACTGGGCCAGCCAATCCGATGAAAGGACCCCCTCTACCCCACGATTCCTGCAATCCTCTATCAGGGATGACTTTACCTTAGGCAGGCAAAACAACTTGGTAGGTGGGCCGTGGCACCAAGTGCCACATTTGAGTACCGAGAAGAGAAACAGAATATGTGGGGGTTAGTAACAAATTCTAACAATCATGTTTTAGTGCTAATGACTAACAACAGAGACGCAGGCTGTACAGTTAATTAGCAGCTCTAGTCAGAATATACTAAACTGAAGTAGTGAGTCTTCAACTCTTATAGTACCAGGCAGACCATTCACAGTTTAGGGGCCGTGTAACTAAAAGCTCGACCTCCCACTGTTATTTTATTAATCCTTGGAATCATAAGCAGACCGGCATCATGAGATCTTAATGTGCGCTCTGGTTTGTAAGTCATGGTAAGTTCATACAAGTAAGCCAGACCTTGGCCATTTAATGCTTTAAATTTTAAAAGGAGGATTTTGAAATCTGCCCTAAACTTAACCTGGAGCCAGTGTAAGGATTTAAGAACTAGAGTTACAGTATGTCTTCATATTTTCTTGTTCTTGTAATAATTCTTGCAACAGCATTTTGGATTAGCTGGAGGCTGTATAAAGAACAGTTTGAACATCCAGTGAACGCCGCATTGCAGTAGTCAATCTTACTAAAAATAAATGCATGAATTAATTTTTCAGAATCCTGTTTATTTAGAAAGCGTCTTAATTTCCCAACATTTTTAAGATGGAAGAAACATGATTTGGACAACTTTGTAATATGCGCTTTAACACTAGAATTACCAGAGCCTACGAAAAAAGTCGTAGATCCGGCCAACCTTATATCCCATCGCACCTCTCCATCAGCATCTTTTGTCCTGTAAATGTTCCAATAAAGACAAGCAGCAAGCAGCCTGCTATTCCATCCCCCCACTGCCGCAGCTTCTGTGGCGTAGCAGTAAGATCTACTGACTTGTAATCAAGAGTTCACGGATCCCGACTGCCTCCTATATTTGCCATTTTCAGTAGTGAGCTGCTCTTATTGTTAATATTATACAGTACACACATACATTTGGTTTGCGTCTGTAACATTTATAGTACTTGTAAAAGTTACCGTATGTTTTTCACTTTTATTCTCTCAGTCACGATCACGATACATACTACCACCCCCCCAGGGATCTGACGTTGTTAGTTTTTATTTGAAACTGGGAATAACTGTAGATGTGAGTGGTTTTTTGAGGCAATGTAACTGGATATTCTCTGATCTGGATGGATAAAAGCTGACACACAAACGCTGATGAATCTGCCTTCTTTGTATCTCACCATCACTTGATTTTTTTTATTAAATTTTATTGAGTGTTCCTGCTCACGATGAATTAGTATGTACCTTATGGTCTATGAAAAACAGAGACATAGGTATATATGATATTTGGAATTATTCATTTTATGACCTGTATAGATCAGAGAATGTCCAGTTCCATTGCCTCAAAACACCACTCACATCTATAGTTATTCTCATCCATCCATCCATCCATTATCCAACCCGCTATATCCTCTCTACAGCATCACGGGGGTCTGCTGGAGCCAATCCCAGCTAACACAGGGCACAAGGCAGGAAACAAACCCTGGGCAGGGCGCCAGCCCACCGCAGGGCATGCACACACACACACACACCAAGCACACACTAGGGACAATTTAGGATCGCCAATGCACCTAACCTGTATGTCTTTGGACTGTGGGAGGAAACCGGAGCAGTTTCAAATAAAAACTAACAGCGTCAGATCCCTGGGGGGCAGTAGTATGTATCGTGATCGTGACTGAAAGAATAAAAGATGAAAAAATAACGGTAACTTTCACAAGTACTATAAATGTACACCGGCTGTTACAGACGCAAACCAAATGTATGTGTGTACTGTATAATAATAACAATAAGAGCAGCTTACTACTGAAAATAGCAAATATAGGAGTCAGTTGGGATCCGGGAACTCTTGATTACAAGTCAACAGACCTTAACGCTACGCCACAGAAGCTGTTGTCTTATCCTTGAACCTTTTGTGAAAGTGTTTATTTGATCTTTGGACTTCAGGCTTCCCACATTATATAGTTTATGCCAATATTTTGTCATTTACTACTAAAATATGAAAAACGTTTCTGTTTTAACAATGTGTTTATACAGATTATTGTAGAAACAGAACACACATGAAATGCATTTGTCCCAAATAACAATCTATTATTTCCACTCTAAAACTCCAGCACTTCACTCCCAGATAATCAAGGCATGAGCTGGGAGAACTTTAAGCATGTTCTGCGGAGGTGGGGGGATGGAATAGCAGGCTGCTTGTCTTTATCAGCACATTTACAGGACAAAAGACACCGATGGAGAGGTGCGATGGGATTTAAGGTGGGCTGGATCTACAACTTTTTTCATAGGCTCTTGTAATTCTAGTGTTAAATGACATGCAAGAGTCAACTCCTAGATTGCGGGCTTATTCAGTAAAATTAATGATGATTCCAACTGATTAAATGATGACAAAATATTGTTGTGATCAGCATTATTCCCTCCAACAATTAACGTCTCTTTTTTATCTGTGTTTAAAGACAAGTAGTTTTCATCCATCCACTCCTTTAATTCACTAACACAACTATTTAAAGACAACATTGGAGAAAATTCATTTGATGTAAATGAAAGGTATAGCTGGGTTTCATCTGCATACGAGTGAAAATTAACATTATGTTTCCTAATGATAGATCCCAGTGGAAGCATGTAAAGTGAAAACAGTAAAGGTCCCAGTACAGAGCCCTGCGGGACACCATATCTCACTTCTGTGTATAATGACGGAGTACTGTCAGCACATTTCTGTACATATTGGTATCGATTTGATAAATAAGAACTAAACCAAGTGAGCATAGTGCCTGTAAGCCCAAAATCATTTTCTAGCCTGTGCAGTAAAACAGAATGGTCAATGGTGTCAAATGCTGCACTTAAGTCTAACAATATAATTACAGTGGAGTTTCCTTCATCAGAGGATATCAGAATGTCATTTACAACCCGTGTTAGTGCCGTATCTGTACTATGACCAGTGCGGAAACCAGACTGGAATTTCTCAAATAAATTGTAATGCGTAAGGTGTAACTGAAGCTGATTGGCAACTACTTTTTCTAGTATTTTAGAGAGAAAGGGTAAATTTGAAATAGGTCTATAATTATTTAGTATGTGTGGGTCTATGTCTGACTTTTTAAGTAATGGTTTAATGACTGACACTTTTAGTGCATCAGGTACTGTGCCATGCAATAATGAACTATTAATAATGTTTAGAATAGGCACTGCAAGAACATCCATTGTACTTTTTACTAGTTTTGTTGGCGCTGGATCTAGGGAACAAGTAGTGGGTTTCATTTTAGAAGTTAAAGTTAAGACTTCCTGCTCAGTTACAGGAATAAAATTACTAAAGTGCTGAATTTAATGTGAGGCAGGGTCTGCTAAGCCAGTATGCGGTTTGTACTGTGATGCTGAGATCTGGGATCTTATATTTTTAATTTTCTCATTGAAGAAGCTAATAAAGTCTGTACTGCTAATATCTGTTGGTATTTTGCACTGTAGATCTGAATTCCCATTTGTTAATTTAGCAACTACCCAAACCCGCATCTGGCACAACTACCTCTTCTACTGCAGTCTGTGAGAAATTCTTCCACTTTTTCCGTAACAAAATTAAAGATCTAAATAATTCAACTAACATAAATACATCATTTGTTTATATCTTTCCCTGCTTTCCCACTCCATCTAGCTCCTTCTCTAAGTTCTCACCATTCACATCTGCGTTTGTTAATAACCTGCTTTGTAAGATGAGGCCAACTACTTGTGTACTGGACCCCAACCCCAGCACACTACTTAAATCCTGCTTTCATGCCATAATCCCAACTGTTAATACAATAACAACAACAACAATAATAATAAACTCATCCCTTGACACTGGCTCTGTGCCGCTCACTTTTAAAATCACTTCTATAACCCTAATGTTAAAAAGTCTTGTCTTGATGCTGACAATCTTATCAATTTTCGGCCTATCTCCAACTTACCTTTTCTGTCAAAAGTTCTTGAGCATGTTGTAGCCTCCCAACTCACCAATTACGTAACCTCTAATAATTTGATGGAACCCTTTCAGTCTGGTTTCAGGGTGCAGCACAGCTGTGAAACTGCTTTGCTTCGGGTACCCAATGATTTGCTTATGGTAGTAGACTCTGGACAAACCAGCATATTAATTCTATTAGACCCCAGTGCAGCATTTGACACTGTCAGACATGGCATTCTACTGTCCAGAATGGAGAACATCCTGGGTATCTCTGGAAGCACTCCAGTGGTTCAAGTCCTATCTGACTGATAGGCAAGAGTTTGTTAGTCTTGGCAACAGCAGATCCAGCTCAGCACCAGTCACACAAGGAGTTCCTCAGGGTTCTGTCTTCGGCCCTCTACTCTTCTGTATTTATATGCTTCCCCTTGGCCATATTATTCGTAGCTTTGGACTGGGTTAACATTCTTATTACTATTACTATACTATTTTATTACTATTTCAATGTTAAAAGTGGAACTTCATCAGAGCTTTCTCAACTCACAACCTGCCTCAATTAAATTAATACCTGGATGGAACAGAACTCTTTAAAATTAAATAGCAGCAAATCTGAATTCCTGCAAATTGGGACTAAAGTGCAACTTAATAAAATGAGCTCTTTCCCAGTCCATCTTAGCAGTGATCTCATCAGACCTGCCTCTACTGCAAAGAATCTTGGTGTCATTTTTGATTCCTCCCTTTCTTATTCCACCCATATACATCACATTAAGAAACTTTCTTAATTTCACCTTCTTAGCATATCCGATGTTCGCTCCTTCCTCTCCTTTTCTAATGCTAAGAAACTTGTCCATGCTTTTATCACATCCCGCATTGATTATTGTAACTCGCTGCTGGCAGGTGCCCCTTCTAATCTTATATCACACCTCCAGCTTATTCAAAACTTGGCTGCAAGAATCCTTACTCGAACTAGCAGCAGCAAGCACATAACACCCATCCTGCTACACCTTCACTGGCTCCCTGTGTCTTACAGAATCGAATATAAAATCCTACTAATAACCTACAAAGCCTTAAATGACCTTGTACCATACTACATTAGTGATCTTCTCCATCACTATGTGCCTGTCCACCCACTAAGGTCCTCTGATTCTGGAAATCTTATTGTGCCCCACACTAATCTACACTCCATGGGTGACAGGGAATTCAGCTGTATAGCGCTCAGACGTCTGGAATGACCTACCGAAATTAATCAGGTCAGCTGACTCCATGAATTGTTTTAAAAAACAACTCAAAACTCATCTGTTCAGGAAGGCTTTTAGCTCTACCTGACTTTATTACCCTTCTCTCAGTTTACCTGTATGTCAAGATGCTCATATAACCTGTATGTATGTGTGCTAGACCATCAATTATGTTGTCTTTTAGGGTTTTTCTCTGAAATTACAATCTTACTTTTCTTTATTTATTTATCTGGTTTAGTACAATGCTATATACTGTATACCCTGCTGTTCTTTCTTTAACTCTGTGAAGTGCCTTGAGCATGGGAGAGGCGCTATATAAATAAATTATTAACTGTTCAAAACAGTACCCGAGGATTTTTATTATTACTATCTGTTATTGTAGAATAGTTTTCTGAGCGAGCTTTAAAGAGAGCTTTTTTATATTTTTTTAGCACTCTCTATGCAATTTGAAAGACATGTAGCTTTGTTGTTCTCCATCAGTGCTCCATTTATCGACACTCTAATTTTAGAGCTTGAGTGTTTTCATTGAACCAGGGAGAGTTTCTATGTGCTTTGATCACTTTTGTTTTAAGGGGAGCCACTGCGTCCAGAGCATCTCTCAAGGTCACATTATAATGTGATGTTAGCTGATCTAAATGGTTTTCCACAATTACACTCGATTTACTTAAAGTATCTATAAATTTTGAAGCAGAATTACAATGTAGATGTCGCACTGTCTTTGTTTTAATCTGTGACTATGTTGGCAAGGGCAGGAATAAATCAAATGTAATTAAGTAATGGAGTAATATTTAAATTTTTAATTTCAACTTTGTAAGTTATAAGTAACTCTAATGTGTGGTTATGATTAATAATAATAACATTTATTTGTATAGCACATTTTCATACAAAAAAGTAGCTCAAAGTGCTTTACATAATGAAGAACAGTAAATAAAAAAAATATATAACAACATAAGAAATTAAAATAAGACAATATTAGTTAACATAAAAAAAGAGTAAGGTCCGATGGCCAGGGTGGACAGAAAAAACAAAAAAAAAACTCCAGACGGCTGGAGAAAAAAATAAAATCTGCAGGGGTTCCAGGCCACGAGACCGCCCAGTCCCCTCTGGGCATTCTACCTATCATAAATGAAATAGTCCTTTTGTGTTTAGGGTTCTCACGGAAGGACTTGATGATGATGGCCATGCAGACTTTTGGCTTTTAATTCTTCACTGTTGGAACATCATGGTGCTTTGTTTCGCCACCACCAAAAGGACACCGGAAAAAGAAACAGAAGAGAGAATAGGGGTTAGTACAGATTTTAGAGGTACTATGGATAGTTATTATAATGAATTGCATATACAGAGTATCAGGATTAAATTACAGTGAAATTATGAGAAGGCCATGTTAAAATAATGTGTTTTCAGCAGTTTTTTGAAGTTCTCCACTGTATTAGCCTGGCGAATTCCTATTTGTAGGCTATTCCAGATTTTAGGTGCATAACAGCAGAAGGCTGCCTCACCACTTCTTTTAAGTTTTGCTCTCGGAATTCTAAGGAGACACTCATTTGAGGATCTGAGATTACGACTTGGAATATAAGATGTCAGACATTCCGATATGTAAGATGGGGCGAGATTATTTAAGGCTTTATAAACCATAAGCAGAATTTTAAAGTCAATCCTGAATGACACAGGTAACCAGTATTCCTGAGAAGACTGCGTTACATTAATCTAGTCAACTAAAAACAAACGCGTGAACTACTTTCTCAGCATCTTTCAATGATATAAGAGGTCTAACTTTTGCTATGTTTCTTAAGTGAAAAAATGCTGTCCTAGTGATCTGATTAATATCCATCCATCCATCCATTTTCCAACCCGCTGAATCCGAACACAGGGTCACGGGGGTCTGCTGGAGCCAACACAGGGCACAAGGCAGGAACCAATCCCGGGCAGGGTGCCAACCCACCACAGGATCTGATTAATATGCTATTTAAAATTCAGATTACAGTCAACAGTTACCCCTAAGCTTTTTACCTCCGTCTTGACTTTTAATCCTAATATATCCAGTTTATTTCTAATAGCCTCATTGTATCCATTATTGCCAATCACTAAGATTTCAATTTTCTCTTTATGAGTTGGACCTTTGACAATCTGACAAAATCCTATTGAATTTAACAAATAAGTAAAACATTTGCTAAAAGTGTCAGTTTCCACATCAATGTGTACATTAAAATCCCCCATTAATACTATGTGACATAATTTATAGCCAAATCAGATAAAAGGTTGCTAAATTCAGTCATGAACAATGAATATAGTCCTGGTGGTCTGTAGACTAGCACTATGATTGTGTTGGAATCTGTTTTAATATTTAAAATGAATGCCTCAAAGGATGTAAAATCACCTAAATTTTTAGATGTGATTTGCATTTTGTTACAATGAATTATTCCAAGGCCTCCTCCTTGACTAGAATCTCTAGACTTATGAAGGAACGAGTATCCATCTGGTGACGCCGCAGCTAGGGGAACAGTGTCACATTTACTAAGCCAGGTTTCAGTTAGAAGACACAGATCAGATTTTGTACTTAATATAATATCATTTACCAAAACAGCTTTACTACCAAGAGAGCAAATGTTCAATAAGAAGCATTTAAAACTGTATGCTTCTTTCTGAACTGGTGATATATTTTTTGTTTTAATTTGAAGTAAATTTCTATTACAGATGCCCCTGGTGGAGGGTCTGGTTTTATCCCCTGGTCTGATTATACACCTTATTTTTTGGTTATCAAGTAATTTAATGTTTGCATCAAGACTAAATTTACTGGATGCCCCACAACAGGGATTATGGGTAACAGCTTCAGGATAGTAACAGGTGGAATTTACAGAAGCCTGTGATTTAAGATCACATGACTGCGGCCTGGATGGTGCTCTAATCAGTCAGCCAGGCAGTTTTGCTGCCATATTTTGGGATAATATATAAGATCCCCTCCAGTTAGGATGAAGACCATCTCTTTTAAAAAATCCAGGCCTTTCCCAAAAATCATCCCAATTGTTCATAAACGCTATGCTTTTATTTTCACACCAGGTTTCTAGCCAGCAGTGAAGGGAATGCAATCTGCTATAAATCACATCCCCTCTATATAATCTTGGTAAGGGGCCAGATACAACTAAATTTTCTTAAAGCTTTGGTGCATCAAGAATTTAAGTTCCTCTTTAATACCTCAGATTGCTGTAAATAAATATCATTATTGCCGACATGCAGCAATAAGGTTGATATTTCATCGTCGGCGACACTGTCCAGTGCGGCCTCTATGTCAGAAATCTTGGCCCCTGTGAGGCATTTAACATTAGAGTGACCCCTGTTGTCTATTTCAATGTGGAAAAATGGTAAATGATGGGGATCCTAAAAACTGTATATGCCCCAGAGAAAATACATAAAAGGTCACATGTGAGAGAAAGTCAGCTCCATGTGGACAAGTAGAAGGCATACATAACTTCTTCATTCTGCTGGGAGGTAGAAAATAATCCATAACAGGTAACCAAGGAATTACTTCACACACCAGAACCTTTGAAAGAAGAGCAGAATGTAGTAATCAACACTGTTGCCTGGCATCTCTAAAACTTTATAGAGCCACTCCTCACTACATTAATGTCTAGTTGTAGAGACACAACAATTTAGACTTGGGGAGCAATATTCAATAATGTCCATAATATGTACTGTAGTGGCTGCAGAAGACTTTTCAAGGTAAAAAGGTTATGGAGATACAGTCAATTGTAAGCTGGAGGATGGAGGCAGTGATTCACACCTTGGTGTGCTAGCATTCAATGATGTTGTTTGCGGCAGTAATGAGGGTTGTTACAGGTAAAAGAAAGAAAAATAATTCATCAATCCCTTTGTTTAGAATGAGTTATAACAACATGGCATTTGCAGTGCAACTATATAGGAAAAGTCGAGACAAGAGCCTGACACTCACACTAGTGAAACAATTCACATTTTAACATACAATGGCCACTGTCATGGGAAATGGTGCTTCTAACTGCTTTGCCTTTACTGATGTGCAAATTTTGAGTTTATTGTTTCCTAAAGTGCACCTGACAATGATATGGATGGCATCACACAGATGACTAACTTGAGACTTGTAACCTGTTGTTGTTCTATGTGCGATGTTTGTTTGGTGGTTGAATGGTAGTTATATATGCAATCTGAGTGAAGGGTGTTATATTAAAGATGGAATGACTTATTCAGTGTTCTATAGTTTATAAGAGACCTTCTGCCTAATGTGAAAGAAACTTTATAGAGGAAGAGCAAATTATTTGTTATTTGCCATGAAAATGTCCTATGTGTTCAAGGTGAAAGTCGCTCTATAAAAGAACAACAAATAAAGTGTCATTTATTATTTTGTTTTGAAATGTCCTTTGTGCTCAAAGTGAAGGTTGGAATGGTACTCCAATCTATCATTTTTCTAAATGCGTTTAATCAAAGAAAACAATGACAAAGGATTTTTTAACATAACAAGATAACAATGGCAAGAGGGTGCATATTCTGACAAATGAAGAAAAGTTGACCAGTCAAAACACAGCACAAATGCTCACCACACCCACATTAATACTATTCATCAATAAATGTGTAAATCTACCTATTCTATCTTAGGAGTCATGAGAGGTCAAAGCATATTTTTGCCAGACTTTTAAGAAAGAAGCTACTCCTGGATGGCATGATAATTCATTGAGGGCACAGGCATACATATACACACATGGATCAGTTTAGACAACATACAATCTAATAAGCCTGTCCTGCAGTGTATTAGGTTGTAAGAGGAAATCAGAGTATCCTTTGTGCCATCTTGCTGTGCCCCACTGGCATTAAAGACGTTTATCAAAACCTAACAGCATACTATAGTAGTAAATCCATTACGGTCTTTATAGGAAGTTTCATCCACTACCTGAATCTGTAATTTCATAATGCAATTTTGAATATCATTATTCATGTTTTAATATAATATTATTTAACGTTTTCTGTAATGTATTTATTTGGAAACAAATAAAGATTAATATTAAAGTCATAATGACATAAATCATCTTCTGTATAATGTTTTTCTTCTTGTAAATTCTGAGCTATTCTTACATTTTGAACTTCAAGAATTTGGAATATATTATTTTTCTGAAAAAACATGTCTTATTAATGTTGTTAATTTTTATTGCTCCATTTTTATCATTTTTTCAAAATGCTGTTTCGTTTAACTGGTACCACTGTTTTGACAGACCATTATTAAGATACAAGGTTGAAGAGTGCTGGTGTGTAACCAGTCTCTACAGATGTCATCTAGTATCATAAATAAAGGTTGATGCAGTCAACCACAGACATGGTTAGATAAATAGTTTAAATAGTGGAGCTGTGTCCAGTAAGAAACTAGTTTGTGATTGCTGCTTATGGTGGTTACACTGTGCTGAATGATTGTGCAGTTCCTGGCTGAAAGAAATAGTGAGGAAAATACCCACAAAATAATCTATTTAAAGATTCACAAATAACTGTCCTCTTGTACTTTGCCAGCCACATTTGAAGTCTTATCCTATAGCTTACAGCATTTCAGAACATCATAGGAAATTAGTCAAAATGAAAAGATGGATCCTAGATACAGTATATTATGCCTTAAATTATCTCCATGTAATGGTGGTATGAAAGATTTGTTTAACAAACTGTGGTTAAATTTGAAGGATGCATTTCTTCTTTTGGCTCTGTGTCTCCGTTTCTTAATTTAAAAAGCATTAAACCTTTCTTGAATCCCGGTCTAAGTTATGGCTTCACCTAAAGTGGTTCACTGCAAAGACAGATGTCTAGCCCAGGGCAAATGAGGATTATTCTTACTGTTGCTTGATAACAGAAAAGCACACATGCTAAATTATTTTGCATAATCTCTGTAGAAATAGGATTAAATTCTTCTGAACATGTTCATTTGCTTTGCTTTCAGCAAAGTCCCATGTTTGTAGCCCTCTCACACGTAGTAAACTGTGTTGTAACCCAAATTGAACAGTGCAGCTAGGGTAGGCTATGCTACCTAAATTAATTTTAGTTGATTTTGGATAATTGCCAAACATGCTGTTCAGAAGACTCTTGAGAGGTTTTGCCTTAAGGTGGGTACAAACTACAGTCAAATCAATCATGTGATAATGTCCATTTTAAATTCTAAATATGAACTTAAAAAATGAACTGAATTTGAAGTCTTTTGAAATCTGCATCTTTACAACCATATCAGATGCAGCTGTTGCTGCTTAACATGCCCCTTTCTTGTCACAAAATGTTCAATGAGGATAAAACACCTGATGGAACACCACCTGCACATTGTGCCATCTGTAACATGATGCATAGGTGACAGCATTCAAGGAGAGGCACTTACCTCCCCCCATGCTCCTTTTCACTTTAGAATACAAAAAACAGAATGCTGATTCTCACATCACCTAATCTAATGTCACTATCATATCACAAGCAAATCACTCATTTTCCAAAGATAGAGCAAAAATAGGATTTATAATGGTTGTGCTAATATTAAATCTGTTGGAATGGGTGAGCAATACATTAAAACGTACCAAATATTATTGCTTTGAGAGGTCAAGTAGCTGAACAAGTCAATGTTTTTCAACCACAGTCGTAGCAAGTTGCACAGTCCACATCATAGTGCATTCACTATTTGTACTCATCCCACTTGTGTCTGGCAGCAGCTCCAGGCAGTAAATTTTCCTTAGCCTGCATCTACAGTTCTGTGACTTACTCATCCTCGGCCTGTTGCAGCTCTTTGAAACTGATTTTTTCCTTGCTCAAGTAAGGCATATTGTGTGGGGAAGACTAAAATTACTAGACCAAATGGCTTAGAGGCATCAACATGGTTGAAAATGCCACAGTAAAAGGCTTTCAGCATATCTTTAGCATAACAGATTTCAAGAGAGTACAGTAGGCCTCACATTGGCAGATAAATGTGTATGTGATGTTTATATTTATCATTTCCTCTACACATGTAACCTGATATGATACTAGTTTTCATCAAGTTTGGATTGACCATCCTGGCCTGAACAGGATTGATAAAACCATCCAGGCTAGAATGGAATGGACTAGAATGACCACTACTTGGACCAAGAACATTCAGAAAGAGACATATCAGCACAGATAAACTGTATAGACCGCAGACTGGGCCAAAGATTTACCTTCCGACAGGAAAATAACAATAAGCACAAAGCAAATGCAACACAGGAGTAGCTTAGGGACACCTCTGTGAATGTTCTTGAATGTCCCAGCCAAAGCAAAGACTTGAACCAATCAAACATCTCTGAAGAGACATGAAATTAGCTGTCCACTGATGGTCTCTATTCAACCTTATACAGCATGAGAGTGTTTGTAGAGAAAAGTGGCCGAAAATCCTCAAATTCAGGTGTGTGAAGCTTGTTGCATCAAACCCAAGAACACTCCAACCTGTTTCCCTTGCCAAATGTGCTTCAAAAAAGTACTGAGAAAAGAGTATGAATACTTGTGTCAGTGTGATATTTTGTTTTTTTTATTTTTAATAAAAATAAAAATTTTTAAAGTCTTGTTTTTGCATTCTCAGGTAGTGAATATTGCTTGATGAAGGTAAGAAAGTTAATTTAAAAGATTTTAACGTAAGGTTCCAATTTAAGAAAATGTATAAAAAGTGAAGGGATGTGAATACTTTCTGAAGGCACTACAAACATACGCATTATGCATATGCATGCACGCACGCACTCACTCACTCACTCACACACACATGCACATACGCATACGCACACGCACGCATACACACACACACACGCACGCACGCACACACACGCACACACGCACACACACTGGTGCTTGCTAAGAGGCCAAATCACAACATCTGGAGCAACAGAGTGACCTTTTCTAGTACTCCAGGTGCTGCAAAGATGACTAATTACAACACCTGGAGCCTGTTGTCCAATTAAGAACCCTCACCCTCCCCCCCCCCCCCCCCCCCCCCCCCCACCATCAAAAGCAATTAATAAATTACATACTTAAAGAAATAGGGGGGAGGGTCTAATTAACCTAACAGATAATTAACAAAGGGTAATACACAAAACAATGAATCAATAAGGAAACCAGATTAATTAAAAAATAATGATTCTGAGGAAAAGACAATATACAGTACAAATGTACTCACTGGATTACTGGTAAAATTTTGAAAGTGTTATTAACTAGAGCAAACCATACAGAGAAGAGTTGGCACAAGATATACTTTCTGTAGCTAAGCATGCAAACTTGAATTAATTACCTTCTGCTTCATTCTATAGTTTTAAAGTACATACTACAGTATTTGTACTTCAAGTACCCTTCTACATAATACCTTTACAGCATTGTCTTTTTAATATGCAGCCTTTTTGAATTCTGAATTAGGTATTTTACAACAGCATTCAGTTTCTTAAAAAATTGATTTATTATTACAGAAGAATACTCTGTTTTATTCAATAACTTTTAAGGCTTTTGTTTTTTGCCTTATTGGACACAGTTGATAGCTGCATGTGTAAACACAGTCTTTTTAGTTAATAAATACGGTTACACTTAATGAAGCACATGTCTATGGCAAATAGCAGCATTCATACTGCTTAGTTTTTTTAAATAATTTCAAAAATACCAAAGTACTTTTTATATTTGTGACTCATTATCACATTAAAGCTGGATGAATGATATATGGAATTACATTAATACTTAGCATGAAATACAAATAAAGTTTGCTTTCTGTGGTGATATTTACTCATTTTGCAGGCTTTCACCAAGGAGAAGGTTAAAGATCTTGAAATAGATATTGGTTACATGATTCTGTAACAGATTGTTTGGAAACACTATTTATTATACATTATTTCAAATACTTTTTAAAATTTCAGATATATAATAATACAGAAAAAGTATATTCATAAAGGTTTGCCATTAAAAGTTCTGTCTTAATACCATAATACTAATATAATATTCTGCAGCTAAATTTTGGTTAAAAATCAAACTTATGGTTAAATGTTTCAGTTTTTTTAAAACAATATTTATTCTATAAAAAAGCAAAAAGTTAAAAATACTTCAGTTGCTTTAAATTGGAAAGAACTTTTAATGAAGTTTATTTAATCAGTGCCTTTATTGCTGCAGGATAAAATCTGTGTACTCTTACATTCCATCGGGGCTACTTGAATTGCTCATCTTTCACATGACAGTAATTTAACCGCCCATCTGGGCAGATAGAATCAACTGGGATTTCCATTTTGTTACTACTTTTGCTTGTTTAGCCCACTGGGATGTCAAATGAGTTATGAAATATCCCCTGTGGGCTTTAAGCAAGGCTGCTTTTTTCAAGGCAAATGCAATGGCTTTCCAGAAAAGGAAGGGGCATCAATGTTTCAGTGGATAGGAGGAATGCCAAATAGGGCTAGTAAAACAAAGCAGAACCCACACTCTGGTGTAGCCAAGTATGGACTGTCAAAGATCTGTAAGTTTGAGAAGGGTGTTGCAAGTGTGCCATGTTTAGGGTGAAGTCAAATGGGATGGGCCAAAAGACACCTGGATTTCTTCAATTTCAAAGATTAGGTCAGAGGATTCCCATGTTAAACACTTATGATCCTGCTGTTTACCATGTGAGAACAGATAACACTAAAGTTCTCTTGTGATCCGAAGAGTCTGCTTACATATCCAGTAGTAACAGCTGATGAATAAAAATAACTAATAATTGTATGGCATCACAGAAGACAAAAGTGGCCAAAGGCCATGGGCCTCATGTATAAACGGTGCGTATACACAGAAATGTTGCGTACAAACGTTTCCATGCTCAAATCGCGATGTATAAAACCTAAACTTGGCGTAAAGCCACGCACATTTCCACGGTACCTCATACCTTGGCGTACGCAATTTCTCCACTCGGTTTTGCAGACTGGTGGCACCCAGCGTCAAAGCAGTGCTACTGTTCCTGTGTGGTCACCCTTTCTTTCTTAGACCCACATTCCTGACGCGGCTTTATAAATACACTGAAACTAACTGCATATTGTTTATTAGTGTAATGCATCTGATTGTAATTAATCTGCAGCAATATAATGGTCTAGGGAATAGCCATAGTATTCCAAATACCATAATTGCTTTAGCGTTGTTACTCTCACTGCATCTACTTCTTCTTTCAGCTGCTCCCGTTAGGTGTTGCCACAGCAGATCATCTTTTTCCATATTACTCTCACTGCACCACTCGGAGTATTTATATCACTGTATCTGAGTGGGGAATCACAGCAGCAGCTGATCGGAAAGAGAATTATCGGTTGTGATGGATGGCCGGCTACATATTCCGGCCCTCACCCCCAGGCCGCCAGGAGGAGCTCTCCCGACAGCATGATCGTGCCCCGAGTTCCAGCAGGGCCTCATGGACTATGTAGTGTTTATACACAGCCCTGCTGGATACCTTGGGGGCCACCAGGCGTCGCTGTAGGGGGGCTCGTAGGCTCTTATGTGCCCTATAACCCGGGAGTACTTCACGGTCATGTGACAGGAAGGAACGACGTGCTCCCGGGTTGAAGAAAAGGACTGTTTACCCTGACCCGGAAGGAATAAGGAACTGTGGACTGATTGGACAGGAACACCTCCGGGTCAGGGTGTATAAAAGGATTGTGGGAAAGCCCAGACACTGAGCTGAGCTGGGAGGTAGGGTGGCAAGTGTCTGGGCGAGGAGGTTTGGTAATTGTATTGAGTATTAGTGATTATTGTGAGTATATGTGTAGTGAGGAGTGTAGATTGCTTGGTGCACAATATTATTATTTAATAAATAATAATTACACTTTTATCCGGTGTTTGTAGTGGTACCTGAGGGTTCAAGAGGCGGACGAAAGCCTCTACTGCTACACGGTATACAGCATGAAGCAGACGCTGCCTCAGCCATGGCAAAACGTTTCAGAGACTTTCCTGTACGGACTTAGCGGTTTAGAAAAAGTTTCATCCCAAGAACTATAAATGCACTCAATCAGTCCATCAAGTGCTCCTTGTAGAACTGTTTGTACTTATAAGTACAATAACCTCACTGTAAACTTGCAGTACAGTTATACTGTAATATTGCACAACCTGTGCCACTTTATAAAGCGTGCATTTACATATGATGACGATATCATTTTTAAGATGAAATGCAGCAAAATACGTTGATTTTATTATACAGATAAAACTTTAACTTCATTTAAATAATTTGTATTGTTAATAATTAAACATGTGAGGACACGGTGCCGCAGCGCTAGCTAGTTAACGGATAGCTCCTGCCTCGCGCTGTATTCATACTGGTGCTGACGCGACACTGGAAGGATAGACGGACAGAATAATTAAACATGTACTACGATGATATTTCAATGTTCCTTAAAAGTTTTGAAGAATCGGCGTTCTAAGCTTACAAATGGCTTCACGTCTATTACAGAAGCTGATTGTGTGGCGATTGGGTATTTGGAGAAAGAAAAGTAAGGACAGGAATTGGAGGTTAGTACGTTTGAAAGAGACAATACTTCTGTAATAAATTATTTCATCGAAGGTCGCGCATGGCGCAGCAAGCCTCTTGCGTGAGACATGAACAAACACTGCGCCACTATGTCCCCATGTTTAATAACATGCTTTCATTCCTATCATCATGAAAAAGATATCACGTATACATCTCAATATTTTAATTATTTAGAGAGCTGTAATATCACAAATGTAATGGATTATGTGTCCTGTCGGAGAAAGAGAAAGCCCGTTTAAGAAGTAGGTAGTGATTCACACACAGAGCACATAGAAGATCAAATACAGAACAAAGCATTTAACGTGTACTTTAGTTACAATGGGATTTGAGAAACTAGTAAATTAAACGATTTTAAGATTAAGTTTATGATGTTCTACTTTAATGGCAAAATAAACTACGTGATTAAAGTGGAAATTTCAAGATTAAAGTTGACATTTCATGCATTTTTCCCACTGTGTGCCTATTTTTTTTTTTTGTCTGTACCCTAATAAGCTTTCATATGACACTCAGACGGTGGGCTACGACTTGCCTTTTCACTGCGACTTTGATATGTGACTTTTTTTTTATTTTGGGCACTGTGCGACTTTGTGAACTTGAGATT
Source organism: Erpetoichthys calabaricus (assembly GCF_900747795.2). Classification (NCBI taxonomy): domain Eukaryota; kingdom Metazoa; phylum Chordata; class Cladistia; order Polypteriformes; family Polypteridae; genus Erpetoichthys; species Erpetoichthys calabaricus. The sequence continues at coordinate 110,975,737 of NC_041404.2, forward strand.
TCGAGTTTCTCCGACACTCTGTCACTCGATCAACTTTCTTTTGTTGATTATATTACTGTTTAAACCAACAAATAGTACGTATTTCCTTTGCCTCCACTTGGTATTCGCTGAAATTCTTATATTTTCCCCCCTGCTTTCACAGAAGACTATTTATATTGATTTGCATATTCAAAGAGGCGTAATTCTGGGAGGAGTTGGGGCGGGACAGAAGGCGCGTGCACGTGCGTTACTTTTCACGCTGATCGGGATTTATGTAGCGGAAGAACGTGGAAGTTTGCGTACGTACAAATTCCTGCATCTGGATTTTTCTGTGTGTACGCACATTCCCGCTTTTGTGCTTACGCCATGTTATAGTGTAAGTTCTACGTACGGCGTTATACATGAGGCCCCAGAATTGGTGCTAAAGTTGGGAAGGAGATAAAGAATGAGATTAAATGATAAGTAAGGTAATCATTGGAATCAGTCTCAAATAACTTAGTGAAAACTCAAAGACAGATGCATACAAAGACGAATCCTCCCCTTAGTCGCAACAACAGGGGCAATCTTCTAGGTGGTTAACCACTAGCTTATTTGTTTTCCATTTTAGTGTTTGTTTTTTATTTATTATTTTTCATGTTTTTGTGTAATACCTGTTAGGTTTGTTTGTTGTTTGATATGTGTGTGCTTTGTCTTTAAGTGTTCTGATATCATTTATACTTTGTGGATGGAACCATAGTGGGGAGGGGGGAACCCTGATATCGCAGCTGCTGAGACCACCGAGTGGTGGCAAAAGAGAAGGCTCCAGAAGTGGTTAATTGAGTTTATCTATGTATTGGAGGTATTAGTTTTCTGCTTTGTTGATTTTTTTAAATTATTATTTTTAGCTTCTGCTCTTGAATCACTGATTTTTAGATTTCATATTGGGACTTTTTCTCCATGGATTGCCCCTTTTTACAATATTGTTCTTTTTTTTGTTCAATATAAAATAAATTGTTTATTTTTATAGATCCTTCTTTGGACTAGTCTTATCAAGCCAGAGGTTTGACTGTTCCTCTCTTGAAGAGCATTTTTAAATATTTCTTAAATATTTGAGATATTTTGAACTTTTAAAGCCAGCTACCCATTTTTGGGCTTAGTAGGCTACAGCATGCCAATGCATTTTGTGGGCAGGCTGTTTAGGGTTGTGGCTACATATGAGCAGAATGGTAACAGTCCTGGCTTCCCTTGTGGCCTTTTTAGGAGACCTTACATCTCTTTTGTCCATGTTTTTGTGACCCATATAAAACACAAATAACCTTGTGTTATTTCTCATGAGAACCAGGAGACCAAGAATGTCTGCTGCTTTGCATTTCCAAACGTAGGTTTTAAAATAGAATTATCTCTTTACTTCTGTCCTGTGAGAGGGTTGCTTCTGCTGGGGTAGCAGAAGTGGCTTTAACAATTATATTTTTAGCTGAACTGCTGGGCTTACTTGTAGGTGTCATGTGATGCTGTACAGGATTTTTCATGATGGCATCCATCATCCTCTTTACCGTAACAGTTTCCAGTGTGTCCAGGGTTTGCCCTGTGATGGAGAAGGCTTTCCTGATACATTTGTTCAGGCATTATGTTGCTTCCCCAGGAGACTGCAGCATAGAACACTGTACCAGGTACTATGGACTGGCAGAATATTTCCAGCAGCTTACTGCACACATCAAAACACCTGAGTCTCCTTTGGAAGTACAGTCTGCTCTGGCCCTTCTTGCACAGTGCCACTGAGTTGTCAGACCAGTCCAGTTTGTTGTTGGTGTGAACTCCCAGGTACTTGGAGCTCTTCACCACTTCCACATCCTCCCCCTGAATGGTGATGAGTCTCAGAGGCTCCTTGGAACACCGGAACTCCACCACCAGTTCTTTTGTCTTGCTGATGTAGAGTTGCAGGTTGTTGTCACTACACCACAAGACAAATCCTCCATGACTTTCCTGTTCTCTGACTCATCTTCATTATTAATGCAGCCTATGATGGACAAGTCATCTGAAAATTTTTGTAGGTGGGAAGCAATGGTATATGTACTGTTTATTTTAAATATATACTGTATGTATGTGCTAATGAATGACTCTATACAGTAAAGATTTGTACTGCACATATGCTTTACTTATATGCTGACTGTTACATAGTTTTAAATCTAGATAAGTATCAGATGCATAAGTCATCTACAAATAAACCTTGTTAAAATAAAGCACCAAAATGGAAATGGCATTGACTATTTATCATATTGCTTTGCATTTCTTATTTAGAAAATTATAAATGGCACTATAAACCTACGGAATGAATGTAGTAGCAAAATATTCTTTATAGACTTTTGAAGTTTCATTACACACACACACACACACACACATATATATATATTCTGATGACTTCAAACAGCATAACTACTCCTATTACTCAAATATACCAGTACAAGATTTAATTTGGAAATTGTCTACAATTCCTGTAATTTAGAAAAAAAATGTGATAAGAATTTGAAATTTGTCATTAAAGTTTAATTAATACTTTTAACATTTTTGCATGAAACCTTCACACAAAAAACTTCAAAGTAAACATATTAACATGAACCATTCTTTCCATAAAATATCATTAGCTTTTGGCTTTAGTTCAATATAATAAGTGTGTTGTTAATAATATGAAAATGGTAGATTATGCTTTTGAGGCTGATGCAGTCTAGGCTGCCTGGAGTAAATGCTCAGTTGAGAGGGATTCTTGTCTGCATTTCCAATTCCAATCATATCATGCATCTCTTTAATGATATTATTATTATGCTGATGATAACTATTATTATTATTACTGATGCACTGTAACAAAAATGCATTTTTTAAACAGTCACACAATTTGCAAATAAACAACAAATACCAAAAATCGGGAGTGATCTCCCCTAGACTTTTTCATATACTCAGATATGGGGATGAATATTTCAGGAGTAAACTGCAAGACAATCATTATATGTTTATATTACGTACATTAAAGAACCATCAACAACAAATCAAGTCAAATGAATAATATATTGAACAATTATTATTAAAGTAAAGTTGAATAAATCAGACTCTGCAGCTGCATGAATAAGAGGTAAAGTACCACTTCCAGTTAACAGAAATAGCCCAAATGTTGATAGAAATCTACGTTTTGTACCTAATACTTGTATGTAAAATTTGGTTGACCTAAGTAAAAGTGTACTGAACTTGTGTTTACACAAGTAGGGATGTCTAAAACGTCAAGATTCATCAAAGTCTCGAAATGGAATTTTTGCAGGATTCCAATACTTTCCCTATTCCTCGTATACGAGAAAGTTGGGGAGGTCAGAAACATTGAGATTCATCAAAATCTCAACATCGAATCTTTGGATGATTACAATACTTTCCCTGTATACGAGAAAGTAGAATGCAAAAGCTAAGATAAATTTAATGTTCATCATTTTTAAAAGTTCATTTGTAACATTGTAAACTGCAGTTTTGGCTAAAGTTAGACTAGATTGTTTTATAATTGATCATTATTTATGCAAAGATGTCCATATTTGTCATCTAAGTCAGAGCTTAGGGAGCAACACGTGCAGTAAACATGTAGTTGGTACAAGTGTGATTTTATTCTTGAAATGATGTTTCATCTCCCAGACTGGGCTCAGTCATTACTGCAGATCTATGCTTGGAAAGGTAGACCTCAGAGCTAGAGTTCAGTGGGTGCTTAGAGGGATTGCAAAGTGTCCATCTGTAAGGAGGATAGCTTTCATGACCAAACAAGATGCTTTTTATACGCAAAGAGAATGGACAGTACAGACAAGACTACAAATGATTACATCAGATAACATCTAGTAGAATGAGTGATTCAATTTGAAAAATGCACTATATCAGCAAATGTTTGTAGACACTTAATCATCACACCTTTATGAGCTTCTTGGACAACCCATTCCAAAACCATGGTCATTAATATGGATTTGCCCAATTTGTGGCTGCAATAGCCTGCACTCTTCTGGGAAGGCTTTGAACAAGTGTCTGTGGAGATTTATTTTCATTCAGCGAAAAGAGCATTTGTGACAGCTGGTACTCATATTTATAAGAAGATCTGGCTCACAAATGGCATTCTAATTTGTTCTAAAGGTGTTCTTTGTACATGCCATTTCAGCTCCTCCACACCAAACTTGTCAAACCATGTCTTTATGCACCTAGCTTTGTTCACAGTAATGCTGGAACAGGAAAAAAGGCCTTCCTCAAACTTTTGACACAAAGTTGGAAGTGCAGAATTGTCTAAAATGTCTTTGTATACTGTAACATTAATAGTACCCTTCACTAGAACCAAGGGACTTAACCCAAACCCCGAAAACCAGCCTTGATCATTATTACCCGTCCACCAGTCTCTACAGTAGGCACAATATGGTCCAGATGGTAGTGTTCATCTTGCCAAATCTCAGATAGTTAGGCAACTGAACACATTTCGATCTTCCAGAGGCTAATGGCAGCATGCTTTGCACCACTTCAGCCAACTCTTTAAATTGTGCATAGGGATCTTAGGCTTGTGTGCTGCTGTTCTATCATGGAAATCCATTTCATGAAGCTCCTAGCACAATTGCTATGCTGATGTTGTTTCCAGAGGCAGTCTGGAACTCTTTTCTGAATGAGGCAACAGAAGATAGGAGAATTTACACACAATGTGCTTTAGCACTTGGTAGCCCAGCTCTGAGCATTTGCTGGTCTGTTATGGCTGAGTTGTTATTGATCTTTGACGCACCCACATCAAAATAATAGCACTTACAGTAGACCTGAGCAGATCTGGCATAGCAGAAATTTCATATACTGATCTGCGGCAAAAGTGGCATCCTATGACAGTGCCATATTTAAAGTCATTGTGCTCTTAAGTACAATCCATTCTACTGTCAGCTTTTGCCAATGGAGATTGTATGGCTACATGTTTGACTTTATGAACTTCTTAACAACTGAAATAAATAAATACAAACATACATATATATATATATATATATATATATATATATATATATATATATATATATATATATATATATATATATATATATACACACATACATAAATACATACATACATACTGTACATACATACATACATAGATAATTGTGTCCCAGAATGGGCAGGCTGTAATTGGGTGTAGGTGTGCATGAATGTGCATCTCTCTGGGGTTGATTGGGGTGCTTGGCTACTCATGCACTTGTGTACAAATGTGAGTGGATCATTCACACTTGAGTGGGCATAGGGTCACACCTGCACCCAGTCAGTGTAAAGGTAGCCTGTACTGCAGAAACAAGAGATTGGTAAAGAAAATAAAGAAAAAGAAGTAATGGAGGATAAGAAAAGAAAAGACAGAGAAAAAGTCAGGAACAAGGTGGGAAACAGGTGGATGGAAAAGTGAGCCCCGTGAGTAGAGCGGTTTGTCCAGATGCTTAAGAGTGGGGGCAGAGATGCTCCTCCTGTTGAGCATCTTTCAGAGCAGGAGTGAACATTTGTTCTAGGAGGCTCCCGTGGAAGCCTGACGGATTACGGCAAGAAAGGGAGCAAGGAGCAAAGCTCAGTGCAGTGCCCTGTGAACACCGATGGACTGGCAATGGGTCCAAGCTGGATTAGCATGTTGTTGTCTGCTCCTGCTGGTGGATGTCTCCTCGTGCTGAGGAATCTGCTAAGGTTAAGCCGAGGAGACATTTGTTTTGGAAGGAAGGCCTGAAGCTCATGGTTTTTAACACAGAATGTTTGCCTATGATTTTAACCTCATTTTTAATAGAATATTTGTTTCATGAATTTTAACCTCCACAGGACTCTTTGATTTTATGGATTATTTATTTAATGGAGGGAACACTGCAATACTGAAAACTGTTTGTTTTTGAATTGGATTTTAATAAAAGCACTGACACTTTTGCACCAACCCCTTGCTGAATGTGTGTGTCTTCATTTGCCTGGCTCACCCTGGTACATGACTATCGATGAGACTCCCAGAAGCACCATGATCATGGGGGTAACCCAGACCATCATAAGGTGGAATATACTTTTTCAGTACATTTTTAATATGTCAAAGAAAGTTTTCGTCATGACGTGTACACATTATTTAGTGTAATATAATAAAAAGAGAGTTGTGGCCAAGATTGTGGTCCATAAATTTTGACAAAATATATTTTAAATAACTGAAATAAGAGTTTCAAATATGTTATTTCTATAACATTTTAAAGTAGGACATACAGTAGTTTTTATTGTTGTTCTTGTTGACACCAGGTTCTAACTGCTTGATTTCTTCTTATACCTGGCAATCAGTTTCCTTTGAGTAGCTTCAGAGCTATTTTTTGTAAGTAATTTAACTATTCAGAAAGGTGGAGGACTTTTCTATCAATGATGTGTTGCTGTTCTTCCATTTACAGCAGCTGGAAGTAGAGTGATGACATGCTGTTTCTCAAAGGACAGCGTACAAGTGCATACTTGCCACTTTCACAAACTATATGTTTGATTGTTTCATCACATCGACTCATATGCCATTTGATCTGAAAATCGCTATACCTTGTTGTTTGTTAGCTGCCCTTTTTATAGTTTCTGCCACTTGTGCCTTCTGTGCTAAAGAGTGGGATAAAATTGTAAAATCTAGCATGCCAAGTTAATAGAGACTTACTGCTGTAATCAAAGTAGAAAATATCAGTTAATGGACATGCACACTTAACAACCAAGGCGATTTTTCTTTAATTTTAATTTGGTTTTGCTAAAAGTGAGCTATTTGTTTTTCAAGTGTGTACTGCTGATTACAAGATCTTCATAAAAATGAGAAAATAATAAAAGATTAGACATGGTTGTCTTGATTTGAGCCTATACATCAACAAAAACTGAAATTCCAATATTGGTGTGTAAATGTTTAATATCAGCTATATGAGTACAGACAGATTCCTAGCATGTGCAAAGATTTGCAAATATAATATAGTAATAGAAAAATTCAAAAAATAATGGAACTTGCAGTATTCATATTCCATCCATCCATCCATTATCCAACCCGCTATATACTAACTACAATGTCACAGGGGTCTGCTGGAGCCAATCCCAGCTAACACAGAGCACAAAGCAGGAAACAAACCCTGGCACCAGCTCACCATAGGTCGCGCATACACACACCAAGCACAATTTAGGATCGCCAATGCACCTAACCTGTGTGTCTTTGGACTGTGAGAGGAAACCGGAGTACCCGGAGGAAACCCATGTAGACACAGGGAGAACATGCAAACTCCGGGTCTCCTAACTGCGAGGCAGCAGCGCTACTCACTGCGCCACCATGCCGCCCAGTATTCATATTGTAAATACAAAAAGCATGCATCCAAATATAGGCATTTATAGATTAGCTGAAAAGTAAAACAATGCTTGCTGAGTATGCCAAGTAATTTGATACAGAAGGAGTAGTTTAAAACGTAAGCTGAATTTTGTGTCTTTCTTACAATGCCATTGGGATTCACAAACTGATATTTTATTCAGATGTATATACTGTGATATTAATAAATAAGGAGTATTGAATAAATGCCAGTGTTCTCACTAGTTTGCTCCAGTGGCTTTTGTTCAGTATCTCTTGTTTAGATATCATTCTATCATTGTATCATAGGATAAAATGGTCGCCATGAAAACAAGAACACAGATTTTTTTACGTTTTTTTATTTCTAGTTACAGCCACAAAGAAAGAAAGTAGAGTAGGTACAGCTGCTGTCATTTTTGTATTGCTTCTGTGTTTATTACACAACACAGTTATAATGCAAATTCTAGTAGCAGCATTTTATATCTTGAAACATATGTATACAGAAAATATGGACATTGTTGAAGATCAGCTCGAATACAGTAATCCCTCCTCCATCGCGGGGGTTGCGTTCCAGAGCCACCCGCGAAATAAGAAAATCCGGGAAGTAGAAACCATATGTTTATATGGTTATTTTTATATTGTCATGCTTGGGTCACAGATTTGCGCAGAAACACAGGAGGTTGTAGAGAGACAGGAACGTTATTCAAACACTGCAAACAAACATTTGTCTCTTTTTCAAAAGTTTAAACTGTGCTCCATGACAAGACAGAGATGACAGTTCTGTCTCACAATTAAAAGAATGCAAACATATCTTCCTCTTCAAAGGAGTGCGCGTCAGGAGCACAGACTGTCAGAAACAGAGAGGAAAGCAAACAAATCAATAGGGCTGTTTGGCTTTTAAGTATGCGAAGCACCGCCGGTACAAAGCTGTTGAAGGCGGCAGCTCACACCCCCTCCGTCAGGAGCAGGGAGAGAGAGAGAGAGACAGAGAAAAACAAACAGTCAAAAATCAATACGTGCCCTTTGAGCTTTTAAGTATGCGAAGTACCGTGCAGCATGTCGCTTCACGAAGCAGCTGCACACAGAAGGTAGCAACGTGAAGATAATCTTTCAGCATTTTTAGACGAGCGTCCGTATCGTCTAGGTGTGCGAACAGCCCCCCTGCTCACACTCCCTACGTCAGGATCAGAGAAAGTCAGCGCAAGAGAGAGAGAGAAAAGTAAGTTGGGTAGCTTCTCAGCCATCTGCCAATAGCGTCCCTTGTATGAAATCAACTGGGCAAACCAACTGAGGAAGCATGTACCAGAAATTAAAAGACCCATTGTCCTCAGAAATCCGTGAACCAGCAAAAAATCCGCAATATATATTTAAATATGCTTACATATAAAATCCGCGATAGAGTGAAGCCGCGAAAGGCGAAGCGCGATATAGCGAGGGATCACTGTACAGACAGATACCAGGACACACAGAAGTTCAAACACGCACGTTTATTTTGTTTTCTCACTACACCAGGGGTGTCGAACTCCGTGCCTGGAGGGCCGCAGTGGCTACAGGTTTTCATTCTAACCCTTTTCCTAATCAGTGAGTAGTTTTCACTGCTAATTAACTCTTTTTCCCTTCATTTCAATAGCCCTGTTTTTAAGGATTCAGTTCTCTGAATTGATTTGTTTCTTCATTAAATGGCAGCCAAACAGAAATGAGACGTGAAACAAGCCAACAGATGACCAGCTAAACTGGGATTTCAAACTCCAACCAATTTCACTCCAGCCAGTCTCTTAATGAGAAGCTGATTCTTACTGTTAATTAAGCCCATTATTTAATTCAATTTCTTGTTGCTGCTCTCATTCTGCCACAGCAGACATTTCCAAATCTGTTGATTTTTCTGTTTTTTTTGTCATATGGTGGCTTGTTTGATGTCTCATTATTGTTTGGCTACTAATTAAGGAAAAAGAGACAATTAAGGGGCCTGAGTCAAGTTAATTAAAACTAAAGCAAAAGAAGATAATTAGTAGTAATAATGGCTCACTAATGAAAAAGATGGTTAGAATAAAAACATGCAGCCACTGCGGCCCTCGAGGACCAGAGTTTGACACCTGTGCACTACACAGTCCTTTGCACCTCATACACAGTGCACAACCCACCAGCACTATTGCTCACAGTCTTTTCTTTCCTTTTTCTCTGCCGCCCTCAGTCCTACACTGGCAATCTCCATCCTTTGCCTCCTGACCCCGGCTCCCTGAATGGAATGAGGCGGCCTCTTTTATAATGTACCCGGATGTGCTCCAGGTGCTCCCTGATTACCTTCCCACAGCACTTCCTGGTGTGGCGGAAGTGCTGCATGGGTACCCAGAAGCACTCCGGGTGTACCTGCTTCCTGGTCCGGCAGCACTTCCTGGTGTGGCAGAAGAGCTGTATACCGTGGGTTCTGAACCATCCAGGCACCCCCTGGTGGTGGCCATGGGTCCCCACGAGGTTTAGCTTCCAAGCTCTGTTCCCATGGCCCCAACACCCACCAGGGCGGCTGCCTTCTCATGTTCCTAGGGAGGTACTGCTCCTCTCCCGGTCATTCTATCCTCCAGGCATCCCGACTGGGCATGAGCCCCAGTCGACCACCACAACATAATGCAGTACACATGTTGTTTTTATTTTAAATATGTTGTTCATCTCTTATATTTGAAACTTTACAGACCCAGCCCACTTAAGTAGGCTTCATGCTCTGCTGGTACAGAGGTGCTGCACAAGCACGAAATGTTAAGCCCTCAGACAAAATCTATAGAAATGGTAAATACCTACTTTGTCTCCTTTTATCTCTCGTTTTTGTGACTGGAGAGACTGGTTCATCCTTCTCCTAAATTTAAAGTCTTCATATTGTCACATTTGGTTTAGTCATTTACTGTAAGTTCAGATTGACCTCTATTAAATACTTTGTCATAGTATTAAGTATTGATGACATGTTAACCTTAAAGGGGAGGTCTTTAAAAGGTGCAATGAACAGGGACAGAGCATGAATGTAGCTATTACTATTTGAACTGGCATGTAGCCAGTCTTATGGAGGTTCATTTTAAGGAAAGGAAGGATTTTGAGATAACCCTGAGAACTAACTATTGAGGAAGGAAGGACCTTGACCCAATAGACCTTCTGTAAACTCGCTTCTGAACTCTCAGTTAACATCAACTGTTCTGGTCTCCAGGATTGTCTGACTATCTGTCGATTCAAATATATCTGGAAATAATGTCAATTACAGAACTGTAAAGCAAAAGACAATGACGATCTTTACTGTATACAGGTATTTACATTTATTTGTTTAGCAGACACTTTTATCCGAAGCAGCTTAAAAAGGAGGCCAACAATGATCAAGTAACATTAGTCTAGGAATTGTTTTGAACAAGTGTAAAAGGGCAAGCTACAAAAGATGATCATCACAAGTAAAGAGTTATAAAGCTAGAAAAAATATATATATGTACAGTATATCAAATAACAATATGACAGATATCCTCAGAGCAAAAAAACATTAACAATTTTACAGATATTCACAGAACAACAGAGTTTTCAATCACTCCTTAACCTCATTCAGGGAGTCAGCAGTTTGGATGGAGGTGGGCAGCTCAGTCCAAAAACCAGGAACTACATACTAAATGAAAAGAGTCTGGATTGAGATTTTATGCCAAGCAGATGTGTCATCACCAGATGCTGTTCACTGACAGAACTGAGTAGGTGAGAAGGATCATAGCATCTCACCAGTGTCTCCGCATACACACGTACTAGCACACTGGCTACTCTGTAGGCAAGCATTAAGGATTTGAACGTAATGTGTGCCGCTACACAGAAGTAATGTATCGACCTGAAGACATGGTCTTATATGGTTAGATAGATAGATAGATAGATAGATAGATAGATAGATAGATAGATAGATAGATAGATAGATAGATAGATAGATAGATAGATAGATAGATAGATAGATAGATAGATAGATAGAACTTTATTTGTCTCCAAGAGGAAATCTGGCAAGACGGGCTACTGTATTTTGGACTATCTGCAGTGGCTTGATTAGGTTGTGCTGCATACTTGTTCAGAGGCAATGCCACCCTGCATAATGAAGCTTTGTCAGGAGTTGTCAGGAGCGGGATCGAAAAAAATCAGTATTTGCTGAACATTTCCACCCATTGCCTAACCATTTTAAGCCAGATATCCTGACTTTGTTGGCTCATAAAACATAAGATAACTGAAGCCACATATTATGTATTGCTGAGTTGGTTGACTTGTAGCTTTAACAGAGCCTTAGCCTTCCCTGGTGCAACCCCGAATAGGAATCTAAGCAGTCATATTTAAAGCCTACAAGTGCTCACTTAAACCTCATCAACTTGGCCCATTTCAACTAAATCTTAATAGATATGCTGGAAACAAAACCAAGAAATTAAAAAATAAAATAAAGGTTCCCAGGTACATTGGCAAAAGCTTAAACAAAAAGAAAAGCAAACAAAAAAGTTAAGAAGTGGTGAAGATATAGTCAAATACATAATCTGGTAATACTTTAAAAAATCATAAGACTTGATGATCTTATCACTGTATGGGTCAGCTTTTACAGTGGGAGAAACTGGCCATCAAGCCCATTAGGAGACCATGATCCTACCGAGCATCCTGAATCCCAGAAACGATTTAAGATTTCTAGCCAAACAATAAGAAATATTAGAACAAATAAAACAAATTGCAAAAAACAGAAAAAAAGGTCAAAATATGTTCAACTAATTGACGTGGTTAACAGTAGGTCTACACCAGCTCAAGAGTTCGAAGTGTATTGAGGATATTCTCTATGACAGAAATAGAGACAGGGATATATAGATAAACTATTATATTCCAGAAAAATGACCACTTTCAAACACTGTTCCTATTCTGAGGATGTTTTGTCTGGAATAAAATTATAATATGCAGAAGTTTGTTTTTCCTTCAAAGTTCAAATTAATCCAGCCAAAAATATAACATGTATAAAAAATACATTATTCTGATATGATTATGCTCCTATGTATATTGCACTGAAACAGTGTTTGCCAAAGCATTTACATCTACATTGCAGGTCTATGCGAGTGTGAAAGTGTCATGAACTCCATTGGAAAAAAGAAGAAACTAAAACAGCAGAGAGAGTCTTCTGCTAAAGTTATTAACAAGGAAATGGCAGGATTTCAAATGGGAAGATAATAGTAGGAAGGCAGGTCTGAGTAAGTTCAAAGTAAAGTAACCAAACACCAAAACTAAAATGAAAGTATAACACATAGAAATGATGCAAAGACTGACACACTAATTCTAATTGGTTATCCTTTCCCTTCACTAGTGCTAGTACTTTGCATTATTTTAAGGTCTTTTCATAGGACAGATAGGACAAACTGGTGAGTTTGGAAGTTTCCATTCTATTTGCAAAGGCACAAAATTAATAACTAACATCTAAATATAGTTATAAACAGTTCATGAAGACACTCAACAAGTTCTTAACACAAAGTGCCTACTTGGGTAGGAAATACCTTAACCCAGGATCGAGTCAACGCACAATCTAATGCTGCAAAAATCAGCAGGTACATGTAGCACAGATCATGCAACACCTGTGTCCAAACATGTAAATATTTAACTTCTGTATTATGCTTAGCTTTCATTCTAAAATCTGTATATGAATCTTCCTGCTGTGTGTTGGCATTTGTGTAATGTGTTTTCTTATTACTTATTAGTGTGATCTACCTGTTGTGTGAAATTAATCACCTACCAGTGTTATTATCTGTCATAAGTAAGGTGAATTTGAATCCTTTTTAAAATTCAAAACTGAAACTGTCTTTAGGAGCTCAACTATTTTCATAAAAAAAATCTAACATTATGAAAATTTTGTATGTTATTCTCTTATTCATAAACTAGGGGGTTCGCCCCCTGCTTGCTTCGCTCGCTACGCTTTGTTGTGAATAGGGGGACTGAACGCACCCCAAGGAGACACGGTTGCCCCATCCAAAACCCCCTCTTAAACGGTGATACAATGGGAAACAAATACAGTATTTTACCTCCTCTTTGCTTAATCAGCTGCTTGATTGCTGCTGCTGCTGCCATGCTGCGTGATCTGCATCTCGTGCGGCGCTTCAAACATTTAAAAGCCTGTACAACAGCTGTCCTACTCTTTGTCTTTTATTTCCGGCCCCGGGTGTGTTTAAATCTTTTGGCACAAAGTCTCATCTCACGGGACTTGAGTTCTTGATATTTTTATACTTTATAATTTAAAAACGGAATAAGAATCTGAAAATCTAACAACATCACATTAAAATTCGATAAATTCTGAAAAGAATGATACCAAACATATATATGTAAGTTTTAAAATAAGCCCGATTTAAAGCGTGACAAAAATGTGACATAAAGATGTCACATAAAATCATTGCACAAAGTTGTTGCACTTTTAGGCTTAGGATTTCAAATATATATAAAGTAGATATAATCACACACACGCAGAGTCATGTACTATAAGGGTTAATGCTGTTTAAATGTGCAGGCCTGTTTCTAATGACAGGTAAAGGAATTATAGCAAAGGTACTCCAACAATAAGATGAGAAAAAAAACATTATTGTTATGGTGAGGGTTTTGTCTGGCTGAAATTTACAACAATGTAAGTGGGAATTGTAGTCTACACCATTCTAACCAGGAAAATGTGGTGAGAAATTGAATGAATGTTGCACTTTCACTATTTTGTTGCAATTTAACTCCCTTGCAAGAGGGGTTCTCAATTCTATTCCTGTCGGGAGAACTTAGACTATGCTACATTTAGTTAAGGTTAGTGTACGGCAAAGTAAAAGACAGTAACCTCAAAACCAATTTTCCCCTCCCTGACATTTCTAATGATCATACAAAATAAATTAATAAATGTGATTTATATTTTCTCACCCTTTATAAAATTGTTCAATAGTTTTAATATGATAACTCCGATTTGATATGATATAATCCTATCTTCATGTTTAGCATTGCAGCTGCAGGAGTATGTGGAATGGTAAAAGGAAGGTATGAATAAAAAAGATAGAAAATTCTACCAGAAAACTGCTCCATGTTGCCTACTTGTGATGGAAAGAATTATGCGTGTAAATTTCATCTGAATCCAAGACCGCCTGCAGCCTCCATGCTATGAATGTGCATCCGTGTTCAGTGAAACTTGCAGCTGGCTGTAACCAATTTTAATAATCTACACTCCAATGCCTGTAGCTGTTGCACATTTTAAGTGAATTCCGGGAAAAGTCTTGCTTAATTAAGAAGACTCAAAATGACAGAAATGACCCTTTATTGGAAAAAAGGCTTTTACAAAAGAAGAAAAATAAAAGTTAGACAAATATAAGAAGAGGATTAAACTCTGACTGACGTTGTGATGCTCTGAGCACTCCACATTAGTAGTGGTTTACGTTTATTATCTGCTTTTCAAATAAGCATCTTGTATAGTGTCAATTCTGAATTTAGAAAGTGACAGAGCTTTATGACTGCAGTGTGAAGACATAACAGCATAAATACTGTATAACAATGAAAGATGCACTGTTCAAGAACATTAAAATTTTAACTGAGAGGAGATCTGTGGCCACATTCAGTCTCAAGTGGCTCACTTAGTATCATCTTCTTATCTTCTGATTACAACAAGTGATTTAAGTACAGAACATATTTTTAATATTATTTAATACCTTTTAGCATAATGAAAGGTGCTACTGTAAATAACACAAAGAACAAAATGCAAATATAATATCTTACAGACTATCATATGCTGGGCAAAATAAAGAGTTTCAAACAGAATTTCAAACTTTTCCTGTTTATTGGCATGTATAAGGAATGTATGTTTTAAAATTTCTGACTCAATGTTTGTTTTAAAAGATGTTCAGTTGTGTATCATTTTGCACCATGATATACTTTGTTTGATCTGGGCTTTAATATTGTACAACTTTGCTTTCACAGTCTAGAGGGATACCCTCTTGTGGTATCAAGGAGGATCTTGAAATTGTGGCAGCAGATTGTCCATCCTCATTAATTTTACTATATTTTTATCTGGGTAATAATTTATTAAAGTTAAAGGAGAACATAACAGCAATTTCTCTCTCCTACTTACACCCACTTGCCCATGTAAGTTTTAATCTCAGCTTCAGATTTCTTATCATGTGTACACAGTGTATCTCTTCTAGTGACATTAGTATAACATTAGTATAATGCCAAAAACAAAGAAGAAATTGAAACACAGTCAGTAAGGAATACATGAAATGCAAAAACAGGCAATGCATACTTGAAACACTTACTGTATGAGTAAGTATGAGTAGCTGTGGTGTAGCCTTATGACCTGTTAATAAATCCTGTCCATATCCAATAAATCAGAAAAAAATATTGACTACTGAATGATTACAGGATTATATGCATGAACTTTGCTTTCCATTTCACACCAAAACAATGATCACTTTAGCTTGTGCATGGTCATCAGAAGCCTCCTTCAAAATATTGTTCTTAAGAAACTGAGTGGTATAATAAACCCTGGTAAACTATGCACAAGACTATGTACCAAATTAAACTATAGCAAGTACCAAATAAAAGGTCCAGGAGCATCATGGGCTGCAGTTTTATCATACATATCTGAAAGCTTTTACTATGGGTTTGCTATGGATGCTGAAGGTTCATTTCATCCAGTCAAATTACTGCATTTAATGGGCATTCATTTTATTTCCATTGTATAGTGAGAAGAGTCAAAAAACATACTGATTTGGAGTTTAGTAAATAGAACTATTTATTCTTAAGTATTATTAATTACAGTCAAATGAAAAAGTTTTTGAAATCCCTCTCAGCTTGCATAATGATTTACTCTACTTTCAACAAAAAAGATAACAGTGGTATGTCTTTCATTTCCTAGGAACATCTGAGTACTGGGGTGTTTTCTGACCAAATATTTTTAGTGAAGCAGTATTTAGTTGTATGAAATTAAATCAAATGTGAAAAACTGGCTGTGCAAAAAATGTGGGTCCCCATGTAATTTTGCTGATTTGAATGCATGTAACTGCTCAATACTGATTACATGCAACATCAAATTGGTTGGATTAAGTTGTTAAGCCTTGAACTTCATAGACAGGTGTGTCCAATCATGAGAAAAGGTATTTAAGGTGGTCAATTGCAAGTGTTTGGTTTTTTTTTTTTTTGTTCTTTATTTCGCCTTATACAATTTCTTATATTAGGAATTTGTCATACTCCTTGGGTTCAGAGCGCAGGGTCAGCCATTGTACAGCGCCCCTGGAGCAATTACAGGTTAAGGGTCTTGCTCAAGGACCCAGCAGAGTAGGATCTCTTTTGGCAGTGACGGGGATTTTAACTGGCAACCATCTGGATACCAGCACAGATCCTTAGCCTCAGAGCCACCACTCTGCCCCAAAGTTGTGCTTCCCTTTGACTCTCCTCTGAAGAGTGACAGCATGGGATCCTCAAAGCAACTCTTAAAAGATCTGAAAACAAAGATTGTTCAGTATCATGGTTTAGGGGAAGGCTACAAAAAGCTATCTCAGAGGTTTAAACTGTCAGTTTCAACTGTAAGTTATGTAATCAGGAAATGGAAGGCCACAGGCAAAGTTGCTGTTAAACCTAGGTCTGGCAGGCCAAGAAAAATACAGGAGCGACATATGCACAGGATTGTGAGAATGGTTACAGACAACCCACAGATCACCTCCAAAGACCTGCAAGAACATCTTGCTGCAGATGGTGTATCTGTACATCGTTCTACAATTCAATGCAATTTGCACAAAGAACATCTGTATAGCAGGGTGATGAGAAAGAAGCCCTTTCTGCACTCACGCCACAAACAGAGTCGCTTGTTGTATGCAAATGCTCATTTAGACAAGCCAGATTCATTTTGGAACAAAGTGCTTTGGACTGATGAGACAAAAATTGAGTTATTTGGTCATAACAAAAAGCGCTTTGCATGGTCGAAAGAAGAACACTGCATTCCAAGAAAAACACCTGCTATCTACTGTCAAATTTGGTGGAGGTTCCATCATGCTGTGGAGCTGTGTGGTTAGTTCAGGGACTGGGGCCCTTGTTAAGGTTGAGGGTCAGATGAATTCAACCCAATATCAATAAATTCTTCAGGATAATGTGCAAGCATCAGTCACAAAGTTGAAGTTACGCAGGGGTTGGATATTCCAACAAGACAATGACCCAAAACACAGTTCGAAATCTACAAAGGCATTCATGCAGACGGAGAAGCACAATGTTCTGAAATGGCCGTCCCAGTCCCCTGACTTGAATGTCATCGAAAATCTATGGGATGATTTGAAGCAGGCTGTCCATGCTCGGCAGCCATCAAATTTAACTGAACTCGAGAGATTTTGTATGGAAGAATGGTCAAAAATACCTCCATCCAGAATCCAGACACTCATCAAAGGCTATAGGAGGCATCTAGAGGCTATTATATTTGCAAAAGGAGGCTCAACTAAGTATTGATGTAATATCTCTGTTGGGTTGCCCAAATTTATGCATCTGTCTAATTTTGTTATGATGCATATTGCATATTTTCTTTTAATCCAATAAACTTAATGTCACTGCTGAAATACTATTGTTTCCATATGGCATGTCATATATTAAAAAGGAAATTGCTACTTTGAAAGCTCAGCCAATGATAAACAAAAATCCAAAGAATTAAGAGGGGTTCCCAAACTTTTTCATATGACTGAATATATGTGACATATTCCAAGGGATCTTGGCTCCGGATTTAGCTAGATTACATTCCATATGATATTAAAACTGTCCCCAGGTAAATGTCCTGAGAACACAGTAAAGGGGTATGAAAATATCAACATGTTTGACAAAAGAGAGGAGATCATTCAGTTCATCAAGCTGGTTTGGATAGTAGCTATGTTGTTCTAATATCTCATTCAGATACTTTATAAAAGTTGTCAAGGTTTCTGATTCAGCTACATGACTAGGTTGTTCCAGATTGCCATTACAACTGAACTAGTGTTTCCTAATGTTTATCTTTGGCAGGCAGTGTGATTTAGTAGTCAGAGGCTTTGGACTTTAAACCCAATGGCTGATAGTTCAGTCTTCACCATTGGCTTTTTGTGTGTCAATTACTCTGCTTATGCTTCAAATGTAAAAAAAACAAAATGATGTAAAATATCCAAATATAGTAAAGTGATTTTCCTTGATTTTCACTTGTATTTATAAGTACATTGATAAGTACAAGTACACAATTCACTGTTTAACGGAAAGAATGACGATGGATTAATTTTATTAATACCTTTTAGAATTTTAAATATGTCTACATGTATCCTTCTTTCCACAAGGTTGATTAATGATATTTTTGTCTGCATGTAGCATTTGTGCACATTTCTACACTCAGCTCCATGTGTTTGCCAAGTTTTGTTGATTGCTTGCTTGCCTGTTCTGTCTTTGCAATTTTGATAACATCTGCAAACATCGTAAGTTAACTAATTTAGTGCTGATTAAACAACATGGGACAGCAGCTACATGTGCAAATCATGTACTGCCCTTGCATACACATTTAACATCCCTATAAAGTAGGTAAGCAAATGTAGGTAATTCTGATTAGAAGCAGAATTAAAAAATCATCTGGAGTTAAGTAGCGGCTTTCTGCTAAAAGTCACGAAAAATATGAGGGAACCTGAAACAGGGATAAAAAAAGCACCTCAAGGAACCTTAGAGCTTTGGGCATTCTTAGGTATTATTGTTCCTTGTATAATGCTTCCATTAGACATAGGCTACAAGAAGCATTAAGGTAACTAAGGCAGTGTGGATTTTTATTTAATGACAAAATAACTATTGTTGAGTGGTGGGTGCTATGTGTCAACCAATATAATACAGAATATTTAATATAATAATAGTTATATAGCAAGACAACTTGGTCTAGAAGCTAGGGAGCTACACCTAGTTGAATAAAACCTTTAGATTAAAAATCCAATCTCTTACATCTTAATGTAACCTAAAGCCTGGACTGTTAACAGGCAATGCTTGGAATGTTTCCACTATTCATACATACCATATATAAATCGAGTACAATGACCTTGGCTCTCACCTGTAGGCACACTGATGTCCAAATCAGAAGTCTGCTATCTACTGTTTGCTTCAATATCAACAATGACATGTTCATACCAGTCCCACTTAGTCAACATTCATGAAATCTGCATGTGAAACATGACTGTTGTGAATGTAACCTGTATAACTGCTTAAGGTGAGGCTGTAAAAAAAATAAAAATGTTTAACTCAAAGCTAAATATCATGTGCTTGGGATCAGTGATTAACCTCCAAATGTGCTATTTCAACACATGGGATCTGGAGTTTGGCTTTACAGCCCTGCTGGGTACCGTGGCTGCTGGGTACCAGGAGATGCTGCAGGGAGACTGGGGGAATTTTACTTTCCGTTTAGCTTGGGCTGAAGAAAACTGAAGCCCTCTTATTGACCCGGAGGTGCTGGCAAGTCATGTGAGAGGAAGAATGGAAGGACTTCCGGGTCAAGAACTATATAAAGGACTGCTGGGAAGCCAGCAAATAAGCCTGAGTTAGGAGAATGTGGACAACACTTGTTGGGAGGGTGTGGAGGAAAAGAGTATTGTGTTTATTACCTGTTTATTGTGGATGTGGTGCTTTTTAATAAAATACTTCTTAACACTAGAATTACGAAAGCCTAGGAAAAAACTTGCCCACCTTAAATCCCTTCGCACCCCTCAGTCAGCATCTTTTGTCTTGTAAATGTGCCGATCAAGACAAGTAGCAAGCAGCCTAATATTCCAACCCCCCACCGCTGCAAAACAGGCACAAAGTTCTCCCAGTTCCAGCCTTGATTATCTGGGAGTGACGTGCTGGAGTTTTAGAATGGGAATAGATCATTATTGGAACACATGCATTTCATGTGTGTTCCGTTTCTACAATAATCTGTGCAAACACATTGTTAGTTAAGCGTTTATCATATTTTAGTTATAAATGACAAAATGTAGACATGTATGTAATGTCTGAAGCCTGAAGTCCAAAGATCAAATAAACATTTTCATAAAAGGTTCAAGGATAATACAGCAGCTTCCGTGGCACATTGGTAAGAATTGCTGACTTGTAATCAAGAGTTCCCCTGGTTCAATCCTGACTGCCTTGTATATTTACCATTTTGAGTAGTGAGCTGCTCTTATTGTTAACATTATACAATAAACACATACATTTGGTTTGCGTTTGCAACAGCCGGTGTAAATTCATAGTACTTGTAAAAGTTACTGTTTTATTTTCACTTTAATTCTGTCAGTCACAATCATGATACATACTACTACCCAAGCAATCTGATGCTGTTAATTTTTATTTGAAACTGGGAATAACTGTAGATGTGAGTGGTGTTTTGAGACAATGGAACTGGAGATTCTCAGATTTGGATGGATAAAAGCTAATACACAAACACTGGTGAATCTGCTTTTTTCCACCTCATTGTCACATGATTTTTTTTATTCAGTTTTATTGAGTGTTCTTGCTTACACTGAATTAGTATGCGCCTTATGGTCCATGATGTCTAAGACGCGCTGACAAAAAACAGAGACATATATATGATATTTTGAATTATTCATTTTATGACCTGTATAGTACATTTCGGAAAACATTGTGGCACGGATGCAACATTATTCATATTATTCATATTCATTCACATACAATTTTGACCGCGTGTTTTTGTTTTTGTTTTTTTTCCATCTTGCCCAGTCTCCACATTTTGGTGCATGGTGGTGTTTCATTTGTACTCCAGGACATGCAGAGGAAAAAACAGTACAAAGAGGAAAGTTCAGCGCTATATACAATCACCAAACTCAAATGTTAACAGTTCCCACACACCCAATGACCATCCTTCCTACATTTACGACATGTGTACCTGTTGTAATGTACACACTTCTCTCTATGCTGTTGTTCCTATTACTGACACTGACTGAGTTTGCTTTCCTGGGGGAAGCGGCGATGGAAAAAGAAACGGAGGATGCAACATCGGCAAGCTTCTGTTCCAAGACAGCCGCTTCCCCCAGGAATGCAAACTCAGTCAGTGTCAGTAAAAGCAAACTCAGTTAGTGTCAGTAATAGGAACAACAGCATAGAGAGAAGTGTGTACATTGCAACAGGTACACATGTCGTAAATGTAGGAAGGACAGTCTTTGGGTGTGTGGGAACTGTTAACATTTGAATTTGATGATTGAATACGAGGGTTGTCTGGGTGCCAAGGATTTTTTTTCTATTTTTCTCATGTACTTCGATCCTTTTTAAACTTTTTCAAGTATTCAATGCCAAAATCAATGCACTTTTGGGCTCTTCTGACCCACGCCACAAAACACTCGCGAAAGGCTGTCTTTGGGAGGTTGTCCAGCTGTTCTTTGACAGCTGCAATCAGTTCCTCTCGAGTTTCGAAGTTGTGGCCTTGCAGGGGTTCTTTCACCTTCGGGAAGAGCCAAAAGTCAAATGTGCAAGATCGATTGGCCATTGTTGAACTTGTCAAGGAAAAACTTGCACCATTCCATGCGAGCTTGCTTTTGTTCCACAGTCAGCAGCCTTGGAACCCATTGGGCACATTTCTTTGTAAAGCCAAGATCTCGTCGAATGATGGTGTCGACAGCATACTGGGTCATCCCAAGTTCCAGGGCAATTTTCCTGATGGTCACACGACCATCTTCTTCCAGGAACTCCTTCACACGATCACCATTTCTGCCATCAGTCGAACTTCGCGGTTTCGGTTCACGTTCTTCATTGTCAAAGTTGAAGTGGCCTGTGCTGAAGCGCTGGAACCACTTAAAAACCATCGTCTTCTTTGGAGCATTCTTCTTGAAGATGCGAGAAAGTTTTTGGCAGCACTCTTTAGCTGTTAAACCATCAGAAAAGTCGTAAAAAATCATCACTCGAAAGTCACGCTTCGCCGCTAGCGCCGGCTGCGCACTCTCAGTTCGTTTGCTTCTCCTGTTCATTCTGAAGGAAGAGAGGGAGCAAAATATCTGAACAAAAACATGCAACCACTTGAATAATCCCTCTACACAGCAGAACAGGTTTCGACAGGCTGACACTCGACAAACGATAAAATTCCGCGCGGAACCCAGACAACCCTTGTATTGTGCAGAACTGACCTCTCTGTACTATTCTTTCCTCTGCATGTTCTGGAGTACAAATGAAACACCACCATGCACCAAAATGTGGAGACTGGGCAAGATCAAAAAAAAAAAAACAAAAACACATGGTCACTGATTACAACCGCAAGATAGTATGCGATTGAATATGAATAATATGAATAATGTTGCATCCGTGCCACAATGTTTTCTGAAATGTACTATACAGGTCATAAAATGAATAATTCCAAATATCATATATACCTATGTCTCTGTTTTTTGTCAGTGCAGCTTTGACATCATGGACCATAAGGCACATACTAATTCAGCGTAAGCAGGAACACTCAATAAAACTGAATAAAAAAAATCAAGTGGCAATGAGATAGGAAGAAGGCAGATTCACCAGCATTTGTGTGTCAGCTTTTATCCATCCAGATCAGAGAATTTCAGGTTCCATTGTCTCAAAACACCACTCACATCTACAGTTATTCCCAGTTTCAAATAAAAACTAACAGCGTCAGATCCCTTGGGGGGGCGTTGGGGTGGGGGTATGTATAGTGATCATGACTGAGAGAATAAAATTTAAAAAAAAACGCTAATTTTTACAAGTACTATAAATTTACATTGGCTGTTATAGACGCAGATCAAATGTATGTTTTTATTGTATAATGTTAACAATAAGAGCAGTTCACTACTCAAAACGGTAAATATACGAGGCAGTCAGGATCGAACCAGGGGACTCTTGATTACAAGTCAGCAATTCTTAACACTGCACCACGGAAGCTGTTGCATTATCCTTGAACCTTTTGTGAAAGTGTTTATTTGATCTTTGGACTTCAGGCTTCACACATTATATAGTTAATATCTACATTTTATCATTTATTACTAAAATATGAAAAATGTTTCTGTTTTAACGATGTGTTTACACAGATTATTGTAGAAATGGAACACACATGAAATGCATCTGTTCCAAATAACAATCTATTGTTTCCATTCTAAAACTCCAGCACTTCACTCCCAGATAATCAAGGCTGGGACTGGGAGAACTTTGTGACTGTTCTGCGACAGTGGGGGGATGGAATAGTAGGCTGCTTGCTGCTTGTCTTGATTGGCACATTTACAAGACAAAAGACGCTGACGGAGAGGTGTGAAGGGATTTAAAGTGGGCCGGATTTACAAGTTTTTTCGTAGGCTTTGGTAATTCTAGTGTTAATGCTTTTAACCTGTGTCCAAAGCATCTGTCAGTTGGGGAAAAAGGTGGGCAACAGTGCCACCTAGCGTCCACACATTGACAACAGTTAAATACTAAACATAGTGACCCAGTCTCTTCTTTATTGTGAGTGGGCATCACAAAAGCCCATTTGATGTACTGTACCTCACCTGGATTGCCTCTCTTTTGTCAGTCTGGCTGCCCATCATCTCTGGTTCTTATCCTGCTCTACAGTGCTTCCTCCACGTATATTTCGGCTTGGATATTCAGATTGTTTTCAATTTGAAGTTGGTTTGTTTCAACCTGCTGAAGGTAACTTTCTTTATAAGCAATCTATTTTTTGTAAAAACTATTATTTTTCCCAGTTTTTGTTTTTCATACTGAAAATATATTGTATCTCAAACTTTTTGAAAAACAATTTTTTTTACTAGCATGATGCTTGGGAAACATTTTTCACAATCAAAATCGTTCTCCTCAGAAATGCATTAGAATAGTTTGTCTGCACCCTCTTGAAAGCAAAAAAGTTTCCTTCATAATGTAAAATGTAAAAAAGTAAAACTACAGAGTCTGAACAGAATATTACAGTGCCTGTGGTAAGGTAAGTAAATAGAGTGGTATAATTTATGTGAGCCTGACAAAAACTGAATATACTGTACTTAATAGTCACCAGGAATTAAGAATAAATCTTCTACATTACCAAAGCATTTCAAACAACATGAATAGAATATCAAGGCCCAGCTCAGGCTTCAGCATTATACAGTTTGTGAATCTAGGGATACATACAGTACTTGCTCTTTATGAATAATACTGTCTATTTGACCTTATCAGACTGTGATCTCTGCCATAGACTGGAATGGCTCACAACTGATTGCAATGAAGATGCAATGGACATTAGCACCTTCAAATCTAACTTCATAGTCTTTTCTTAGAGTGCCTTGGTGTTCAAGTATCTCAGGGTATAGCAAGAGAAATTAAAAAATGGAGATACAGTGCCCCCTCAAAATTCACTGGGGTTACGTTTCTAGAGCAGCTGTGAATTGTGAAAAACCATGAATTATAGATGTGGTTAAAAAATGCCTATTTTTATAGTTTAAATCCTAAATATGCCCCAAAACACTTTAATTTCATTTCTACCTCAGCTTAATACATTACCTAAAAAAAGGAATGTAAAGGTAAACCCGTATACTGTACAGTACTGTACTGATATGTCACCCACAGTGCTAGAATGTAAAATACCGATGTTACTGCTATATGTACTGTAATTCATGCAAGCACGTTTTCATTGCCAGAAGCCTTAGAAGGTGCAGGGCCTTTTGGCGGCATCTTGGGGTTTTAACCCTTAAACTGCCACATACTTGGGGGTTAATGCATCCCTGGACGCCAAATACTTTTATGCTGCACTTTTTAAGTAAACGTCACAATTCACAAAGAAAAAGTGAAATTTTAATGGAACACGTTTTTTTCATGCAAAGAGCATCACAATTATTGCAACACTAATCATTTTACACACTTCCAATGAACTGTAAAAACTATTTAAAAAACTACTGGAACAATATATACAAGATGCAACTGATGCCATTGATGAAATTCAGTAAATCACAGAGACAACTGCGCTTGAACTGGCTGCACGCAAGCACACAGAGGTAAACGCTGACACTGGCAGGCTAGTCTAGTGCAGCAGCTCAATCCCAGAGACAGTGAGGCTGCAGGGACCGGCAGTGGTCATGAGCTGGCTGCTCAACAAATGTACGGCACTGACTGATCAGCTGCGGCGTGCTGGTAAATTGCACTGGGAACCGACAATAGCCGGTTGCGTGTTCAATGAATGTAAGTCTCCGAATATACTCGGCTCCTACATGCTGGCAAATGGCACTGGGAGGCGGCTATAGCCAGTTGCAGCGGTTTAACGATTTAGAAGAACAAAGCGGAAAACATGAGAACACTCAGCTGGAGATGTGTCACAGGGCAGCAGTCAATCAGCAGCAAGGAGAAATGAATAACGCTGTAGCGGTCCAGTGCCGCTAAGATTCACACCGTCGAGAAGATGGTGATTTATTTATTTTTATGGTGGAGATTCCAGGGACGCACCCAGCCTTGGCCCGACCTGCACACACTCACAAACAGAGACAAAAACAAAGCAAACCGGTAATCTAACAGCAAATAAAGAATGTAATGAAAACAAATAAAAACAACAATACCACCCCTGTTCCCCTTATGGCGATTATACATTAAATACAACAAAGCACAAACAAAACACACACAGTAAAGTTTATTTAAATTTTAAATAAAACAATAGGTGACTTGAATGTAGTTTCTAATATTGCCAAATAGCCTCCTGTCCCTTTTCAGGTATATGATATACATTTCAAGATATCCCAAAACAACTTGCACATTTTGAGATGTTGCAAATGAAGTTATTTTAAAATAGACAGGACCTCCAATTGAAAGAACAGGAAATTCAACAATTTGAATTTCAGTTATTATGAAAAGCAGACAAGTTTACCATTCAGTTTACATTCCCATTCTTACTTACAGCATGGTTGCATGGGCAATGATCAAAATGATGAGTTCACAAGTAAAACTGACCAAAAAAATGTTCTTGCGCAGAGATCCCCCAAAAACCTTGGAAAAGAACCACTGCTATTCCTAAGCAGGAGAAGTCAGTTGAAATGGCTTCAAAATGCCCCCTGAATGTCTCTGAGAATGGGGTATCCCATGTACAGAGGTTTATATGTCTTGACTGACCTACAGTCTCCCCCCTAACATTTCCATTTAAATTAACTGGTAATTCCAAATTAACCTAGTGTACATATGTCTCATTGGGCATTATTGATGCACTGGTACCATGTCCAGGGATGTTTTATACATTGTGCCCAGTGCTGCCAGAATAGGTTTCAGCTCAAGCAACTGTATATTTATTTTAGTGAGTTTTTGGATATTATATTATGTTTATAAGGTTGAAGTTTGATAATGATACCAACCTGACAATCATAGCAAACACATTCACACTGTTCAACTAAAATTAATGGTCCACAACACAAACTTTCTGGTTCCTGGTTTCTCTTAGATTTGTTCAAATGGGTACACTTTCTTGCTTGTTTAGTAATGGCATTCTGTGAGTCCATTTTCACCTAATAAGGCATGGACATGACACATAGTTGGAAGATCTATTCCCACCTAGTAACAACTACAACTATGGGAATTCTGTCTGCTTTTATACCCACCTTGTTATCGTGTCCTTCCAGCATCCTTTAGGTTCCTTCATTTTGCTGAATTATGTATCAGTTATAGTAGCCTTACTGGTTTAGGATAGTGCATCTCGGCCACACATGTTAAAGAAGTTATGACTGCGAACCTTGTTGATTAAGTGGCACCATTGAGGCATATAATGCATATGTGTTAAGAGTAGCAGGTACATGCATATGAAGTGTAATCAGGCCTCATTGGATATGGCGGTTGTTGTGTTGCTGGCTTACAGCTCCAGAGTTCTATAATCAAATCGTGGTGTGTGCTCCTTCTGTTTGGAGGTTGCATGTGCCCCATATGTCAATATGGGTTTTTCACCTACCTTCTTTTCTGTATGGACACCTAAAGATATAGGATATATGGGGATGTGCATTAGCTGACTGCTGGTCAAACAGACAATGGAAACCTATTCTTGGCTGCCTACAGCTATAAGTGTGGTATTTTTTTAAAAGGAAGATGTGTTCACCTAGAACCCTGCTGGGGCCAATGACCTCTTGTAGTCTCATCAGATTTGACCCCATGCAGTAAACATACACTTCTCTTTATTTGTAGCTTATGGATGTAATGAGTCTTAGCTGTCAAACATTTTCCTTTAAAATTGTGCCAAAAGAAGAAGAGTACAAGGCTTGTTTTTTCCATGTGGTAGAAGGATCAGTATGTCCTGCTAGCTTTTATGTTAGACTTTAAAATTTTGCCAGATCAATCTCACCCACTGACTCATTTTATGACCCAGAGGAAGTGACTAGAGATGTCTGTATATCTTATATTAAAATTAAAATAAATGTATTTAAATAAATTAATTTGCACATAATTGAGGCTCCTAAGTTTTAAGTTGTCACTCTCCAACTGAAATTGCATTTACATTCTAGAAGGAGTAAAATGGAAGCCTCTGCTAAAGTTTAGAGCAGTAAAGTTGGCAAGAAATGGTTGAGAATGAGCTTTTCTTTATGAAGCTTGTTTAATACAGTAGAATGCCAGCACCTTGCCATATACTTTTTATATGTATGCTGATTTTGACATTGACTAAATAAAAAAAAGTAATTATGGCTCCCTCACAGGTAGGTTTCATTTTGATTCCCATATTTGTGATGGGCTTTCCTTTAATATTCGGATTTTTGTCTACTTTTCAAGACATATAAGATAAGTTGATATATTTCAAAATGTCCTGATGTGAGTGAGATTGCCCTGCAATAAAATGGTTCAGCAAAGCTGTAGTTCCCTGAGACCCTGTAAAGGCAAAAAATTGATATCCTTAAAGAAAATGAGAGAATGCTCAGCTCCCACTGCTCCTGTTTCTGTGACAGTACCTTAAACACAGATTTCAGAGATGGCCCTCTCTATAAAGGTTAATGATTCTCAAGTGTTCTTTTTTAGGAAAGAAACTTTCATCATATACTTAGGAAAAAATGACTGTATTTTTAATAATTGGAACAAGCACATGACTCTTCATACAATCTGTATTATTACACAGTAAGCTCCACTGTCTGTAATTTACATCTGTTTGTTCTGAATCACTTGAAGACTTCACTGAAACAAAGTCACTAATAGCCTGTTTCCGCTGCCAGCAATTACTAGTTGACCTTTAGCCAAATGACTGTTTCAGTCCTCTCTTTCTGACTTTTGTTAATTTGTCCTCGATAAAATTAATTCTGAGTTTGTTTTTTTTTTAAATCATGATTTCTTGTCATGGTTATTCTTTTAAAAAATATTGTAGGTATTAGTAAGTTTTGAGTTTTGTTTTGAAACTTTAAATAATGACTTATTACAATAGATAAAAAAATATTCAGGTAGGCAAGATATGAGCTGATTAGTGTTGCTGTTAAACAGCTCCAGAGTCCAAGTCTCAGTCCTAGTTTTTTCAAGTCTCAGTCCATTTTTAACATTTATGGAGACTCCACCTATGTATTTGTGTTTGGGATGGAGTCTCCTGTATGTATTAGTTTCCCTTTCAAATGCCAAAGATATGCATCTCACATTATCCCTACAAGTATGAGGTTGAAGCAGAAGGGCCTGGAGTCATACAGCTCGGCAGTATTCCATGACTGAGTTTTTGATCGAAGCTTCCAGTCATGACTATGTGGGCCTGATGCCTGCCAATTGGCACTGTCTCTTGAGAGTACATATATGGCGCATCAGCTCAGAAAAGACTTGGGGGGTATTTTTCGTACGTCGCTTAAATCATCCGAGATCAGGTGCCTCATCTTGGATAAGTTAATGCCGGTGACACTCATCTGGGATAGGTCGGGTTTTCAAACGCAGCCGTGTATTAGATTAGTCGAGCTGGATCTAATCATACAAGATGAATGCGTGCGCCTGCACTGAGTGAAAAGCCCATATATATTGAGTCTAGAAAACATGATCAGCAAGTCTTTGATAGGCTGTAACAAAATGACGAAAGAACGGGCGCATTTTTTTTTTCACACACACGGCGCAAGACCTTTTATTCGAAGGACATGAAGAATTTCAAGATTTAATATGCATATGGGGTAACACTGCAAAAGCAGTCCAGTCCAGAAAAGATGGCTGGCAAAAAGTGGCCGACAAATTAAACGCTAAGTAGTGTGTATTGTACTTACTGAAAGCAGCGTTTCATTTCCTATGTGTCAGATTAATTATTATTTAATATGTCATAATTCAAGATCAAACGTGAGCACAAGGAGAACATGGGAACAGGTTAAAGTGAAGTACAAGAATATACTTCAAACTGGTAAATATTGGTATATAACTATTTAAAGAATTGTTGTCTAATAAGAAGGCAGACAAGCAAAAAACAGGTGGAGGTCCACGCGGTCCACACCTAACCCCTGCAGAAGAGTTGGCTCTCCAGCAAAATGCCCATTGCCCTGTTTCTGAGGGCATTCCAGGGGGAAGCTCCTCCTCAGAACCAGTGGCAGGATGCAGTGGTCACTTCATTTCAGGTAAAGGATGGTCATTGCATATATTTGTCCTCCATGTGTGCCATAGGTATGTTCCATATAGCCCTCTTTTTTGTTGGGTCAGTTGCAGGGAATATCATATCCCTTGAACCTGTGTCTGACCAACGAGATATTGAGGAAGGTCAAATATTTGATGAAGACACTGTGTCTGATTATTCATCAGGAGGAGAGGTACATTTTCCAAATAATGTTTGATCAAACTCGACTCTGATCAGTCCCATGTGCCCCAATCACATTTGGAAATCCTGGGTAATGAGAATGTTAGGCTGATTGTGAGATTCTTTATGGAACTGTGGGTGTTTTAGCCTGTGTATTACCTACCTGCAATGGCATGAAACGCCTCTTTTATTGTCTGCACACACAGGTGTCCAGAAAACACTATGAAAACCCGAAGGAAATATTTCAGAGCCAAACAGACTTTACGAATTGCCTGGCAAACTGCACTTTTAGATAGATTTTCCGTCATCGCCAACAGTATATAAAAAAGTGCCGCTTGTAAAAAACCTCAAAGCAATGCATACTGTCTGTGTGGTTGTGAGAACCCGACTTCGCCTAGTTTGACTTCGAATATAAGGTGCTAATAAATCTTTGAGGTACAATATTCCCCCTCGGCTAAAGCGGTATCTTTCGAAATGAATTTCCTCCAGGAGCAATAAAGGATCTTGCCGATCGCGCAAAACACTCTCTATATGAAATTCTCTTCGTATAATTTGCACAACAATATCAATTGGTTGCTCATTCATGAACGGCGAAGCCATGACTGGATGACTTCCATGCACCGTCACAGATTACGTGTGTAAACTAATCCTTGTTTACGTAGAACAAACCTGCTCTGAGCAGGTTTGCGGATTAGGATGTGTTGCTATTACAACACTTCCAGCAAGAGTTTCGAAAAACCGACAGATCCAGGATCATGCCAAATCGTCAACAATTACATCCGGCTAAACGAGTAATCCACGTACGAAAAATACCCCCTTGGTGTGCTCAAAAACATTCCATTGTATTTTTCCAGCTCTGATCAAAGCGTGCAGTCCTGATGGGTAACAATATCACCAAATGTACTGTAGGTAAAGGAGGGGAGATGCATTTTAATCAAAAAGAAAGAAATATCTCTTGTATTACGCGATGCTGATAAACAACTAGTCAAACAAAGTATATTTCATACTGTTCTGTAAATAAAAGTCTTTTTTTTCTAAAAGTTCAGTAATATGTAAGATAAAACAGAAATGGAGAAAACATCCACCTGGGTAAACATCCAAATAATGCTAGAGTTCTAAAGGTGATCCTGCCAAGGACATTAAACTATATTAGTCCCTCTTCAGGTCAAAGTGCTTGTAAAATACAAAATTAAGACAATATATTAAAATACAAAATATGTTTTGTATAGTGCTTTTCACAGAGTGTAGGTGCAGAATGCCATGAATAGTTCTCAGTTAAAATGCAAGTACAGATTATACTAATTTCTAAATACAGAACTGGTACATATGTAAATGTATACTTGTAAAAACACACAAAGAACAAGGTAGAACTGATTAAAAATAAGTGGAAACCAACAATATCTGCACATTAATTGATGAACTATGGCCAGTTAACAACAGTGGAGATTAAAATTGTAAAAGAGAAAGTCAAAAGTAAAATCACAGTCCTAGACACAGTCCTGATGACTTTTCCATATGCACGAAGTGCCACATCCAGATACAGAGAAGAGAAACAGAATAGAGGAGTAACAGTTTAAAATATTGAGATACTTGTATTTTTGAACAAATGATTAACAAACAGAAATGCAGTATGCATAACTAATCTGCAGCTCTAGTCAGGGTATGCTAGACTACAGTACCGAGTCTTTAGCATGGATTTAATAAATGAGACTGAAGGGGCACCTGCTATATTAGCAGGAACATCATTCAACAGCTTTGGGGACCTGTAAGTAAAATCTCGACCTCCTGCTGTTATTTTCTTAATCCTTGGAATCTTAAGCAGGCCGTCATCTTGATATCTCAATGTGCACTGCGCTCTGGTCTGTCAGTAATAATAAGCTCAGAAAAGTAAGCAAGGCCTTGGCTAAACTGGGAGTCAGTGAAAGGACTTGAGAACTACAATTATGTGTTTGTGTTTTCTAGTTTGTATAATAATTCATGCAGTAGCCTTTTGAATTAACTGAAAGATGCATCAAAAATGGTTTGAACAGCAAGTCAATAACACATTGCAATAGTTGATCCTTCTATAAATAAATGCATGAATTAATTTCGCAGCTTACATATTTAGAAAATGTCTTAATCTTTCAACATTTTTAAGATGGAAAAACGTGTTTTGGATAGTTTTGTAATGTGTGTTTTAAATGACATGCTAGTGTCAAAAATAACACCTAGATTGCATGCTGATTCAATTAAACTAATGGTAGTTCCAACTGAGTAAAAGAGTGACAAAATGTTTTTTGTGCCCAACATGATTTCCTCAATATAACTATATTTCTGTTAGAAATTCAGATCATAATGTAAAAATGGGTATGTAGTACACCGAGCAAACATCTGAATAAATATACAAAAAACAATAGTAACAATGGAAAACTCAGAGATCTTTATATAGACAACATATTTACATCTTTTGAACAATTACGTTCAAAATTTAACCTCCCAGCTACACATTTCTTTTATTATCTTCAAATTAGAAATTTTGTTAAACAGAAATTGCCCGATTTCCCCCACCTTGCACCATCCACAATGCTGGAAAAAATACTGCTCAATTCCGAGGAAACAAACACTATTTCCGCAATATATAAAATCTTATTAGAGTCCCTACCTTTCAAAGATCCAAGAGGACATTGGGAAGAAGATCTCTTAATCAATATATCAGAAAAGGAGTGGAAGGTAGCAAAGCAGAGAATTCACTCGAGTTCTATATGCGCAAAGCATAGAATTATTCAACTAAAAATTATATATCGAGCTCATCTGTCTCGCTTAAAACTGTCCAAAATGTTTCCAGGCCAGGATCCAACCTGCGAGCGCTGCAACCAAGCTCCTGCCTCACTGGGTCACATGTTCTGGGCCTGCACCAAACTAACATCATTTTGGACAAAAATGTTTAAGTGCCTCTCAGACAGCCTTAGTATCACAATCCCTCCTAACCCACTAACAGCTGTGTTTGGTGTCCTTCCAGATGGACTGGAATTGGAGAAGGACAAGCAAACGGTGATTGCATTCACTACACTCTTGGCACGCAGACTTATTTTGTTAAATTGGAAGAATCCTAATTCTCCTCTTATAAGTCAGTGGGAAACCGATGTTTTATATTATTTGAAATTGGAAAAAATCAAATTTTCAGTTAGAGGATCTGTACAAAATTTTTTCAAAACATGGCAGGATTTAATCAATATTATTTTAGAATAAGAGAAATAACTATTATTGCATTTAACTCCCTTCTCCATCTCTTATTTATATAGATATTTACTTCTCCCCTTCTTTTGTCTAATGTTGCCTTATTAAAAAGCTTAAAGAAATTTTCCTTTAGCTAAGCTCTCCTTCTCAGGGGTGGGGTTTGATTTGTTTTCAAATTTGTTGGGTTATAAATTGATCTGTTTGTATGGAATGATTACAATGAAAATTAATAAAATAAAAATATTAAAAAAAAAACAAAAAAACAATGGAAAACTATATCCTGTATCATCAAACCTCAAAGAGGTGTTGACAATGGGTGAAGCTCCCAGCTGAAGACTCAAATGGAGCATTGAACTCAGGATAAGACATGAAAATAGGGGTATATACTGTAGGTTCAAATTACACTGACATCTGTATCTTGGTCTAAAGGCAGAAATCGCTTTATTGTTGTAAGAGAATCAAAGGAAAACTATAAAGAGCTGGGGTACCTACCCTATAACCTCGTATAATTGGATCATAGACAAATTGAAAAAATAAGCAAATAATTGCAGAGTGGTCTGAGTTCAGCACAGAACTGGCAAAGATGGCAAAGCTTCTGGTTTTCAGTCCTCCCAGCAGGAAGAGGCAGGTCCAGGTGAACAGAAGTGAAATCAAAATTGCTCTGGCAGTCTATCATCCTTTCTCCAGAGGGAGAAAGAGAGAAAGGCATTAACACTAGAATCCCTGAAGCTTACGATTTTTTTTGTTGTCCCTGATCTCCTTAAATTTTTGTGACGTACACCAAGAAGCTCGTAGCTCCTTATCACTGCACTAATAGCCCGCTTTAGTTTTGAAAATGTGTGTATTAGCAGAATGCAGCCTGCTACCCCGCGCACACCCCATTCAGTCAGATGAAGGTATCACCCTGCTGCAATCCTCACAATTCAAGTCTGTGCTGAAGTGTTTATCTGGCAATGCATTTGTACAGAATTGTATAGGTAATGAAATACCGTGATTTGAAATACATAGATTTCATGTGTCACAATAATCTGTGTAAATACAGAATGATGGAGAAAATGTGAGACAAGAAATGCTGAACGCGGCTAAAACAGAAAATGTTTTCATATGTTGTAATAATAATGACATAATGTTGACATGAAGTGTAGCATGTGTGAAGACTGAATCCCAGATATTCAAGAACCACTATTGCAAAAGGTGAAACAAAACAAGTATGCATTTATTCACAAATAAACCCGAAGAAAAACAAATGCTCAATTGACAATGAAGCCCAACTATCAGTCGGAACAAAGTAGAAGACATGTGCATTCATGTGTGTTGTAACGCGGCTTTGTATCTGATTTATGCAGATGGTGCAGTGGAAAAGCTACTGGTTAGCAATCCCAAAGTTCAGGAAAATTTAAGAAGGTCAGGGACACTGAAAAAAATCGTAAACTTCAGGAATTCTAGTGTTAAAACACAGCGTCAACTTCTGGTGGCGTGGTAGAATCACACTCAATAGAGCCCGTCATGTGTGTGCACACGTGTGACTGGATCACCCCTTAGCCCAGAACTGTTGGGTCGAGCAGTCTGAACCGTGAGATCATAGCCCAAGAAAGAGCATCAGTGTTGGCATGCAGAGAACCAGGACGATGGAGGTACTTTGAACCAATAAGGCTGGTCCAGATGGTTTTTGGATGGGGTCATTTCATGATGGCGTCAACTCTAGCACATTGTGGTTGTGCCTTACCCCTGCCCACCAAGTAGCCTAAATATATGGCCTTTTTCAGTGCAAAGAAACATTTTTTTGTGTTGATCCAAAGAACAGCTTCACTTAGTACCAGGAGCACGATGGGCACCAGCAGTACGTGTTCCTCCCGGGTACTGGAATACAACATCATCCAGTTAGGCGGCACAATAGGTATTGTGGGGATGCAGCACTCTTATCCACCAGATGCTGAAAGGTCACTGGTGCAATCCAAATGGGAGAACACAATACAGTACTGCCAATGGCCGCTAAGGGTGCTAAATGTGGTCTTCTTTGTGGATTCTGTTAATTTGCCGTTACCTTTTCGTCATGTCAAGAGTGGTCAGATATTGAGCTTTACAACCAGTCCTTTCCTTTCCTTAATTTCATGAGGGCCTTGCCAATGTGCCAATGATATGGAATACGAAGTGGGAATGAGAAACAAGACTCGATCTCTAGGATGGAAATCACAAAGTGTCGAGCCACAATTGTAATAGCGAGGCTCCATTTTCTCTTTTGAAATAAGTCTATGCTTTTCATGATATATTCTAGAATATTGGTGGAAGGGAGTGCCTCTTCCACCCATCTCTTTCTTAGAATAATCAATAATCCCTGGGGCCTTTTGAACCAGAAGAAAAGGCGGTAATCAGCATGAGCTCAAGCGCGTGCAGAAGGAACTCTGAGTCCACCTCAGGGCGGCGAAGGAGCAGTACAGGAGAAAGCTGGAGCAAAAGTTGCAGAATAACAGCATGAAGGAAGTGTGGGATGGGATGAAGATCATCACTGGCTGCAGCTCGAAGCGGGGTACCACCATAGAGAGAGACGTGAAGAGAGCAAACCAAATGAACAACTTCTTTAACAGGTTTGACCACCCTAACCCACTCTCACTCTCACCTCGGAGTACTGCACCCTCCACCCATCCTTCTGTTGATACCAGCATAGGAGAGACATCCCCACCCATAATTACAACCGCGCAAGTGAGCAGAGAGCTGAGGAGACTTCGTGCCAGCAAAGCAGCGGGTCCAGATGGAGTATCGCCACGACTGCTGAAGGTCTGTGCATCGGAGCTGGGGGGTCCTCTACAGCGCATCTTCAACCTGAGCCTGGAACAGAGGAGAGTCCCGAGGCTTTGGAAAACATCTTGCATCACCCCAGTCCAAAAGGTATCATGTCCTAGTGAGCTGAATGACTTCCGGCCTGTTGCTCTGACATCACATGTGATGAAGACCATGGAGAGGCTGCTGCTTCACCACCTGAGGCCACAGGTTCAACACGCCCTCGACCCTCTGCATTTCGCATATCAGGAGAAGGTGGGAGCGGAAGATGCCATCATCTATATGCTACATTGATCCCTCTCTCACTTGGACAGAGGCAGTGGTGCTGTAAGAATTATGTTTCTAGACTTCTCTAGCGCCTTCAACACAATCCAACCTCTGCTCCTTAGGGACAAGCTGACAGAGATGGGAGTAGATTCATACCTGGTGGAATGGATCGTGGACTATCTTAAAGACAGACATCTCGTATGTGCATCTTGGGAACTGCACGTCTGACATTGTGGTCAGCAACTCAGGAGCGCCACAAGGGACTGTACTTTCTCCGATCCTTTTCAACCTATATTCATCGGACTTCCAACACAACTCAGAGTCCTGCCACAAGCAAAAGTTCGCTGATGACACTGCTATCGTGTGCTGCATCAGGAGTGGGCAGGAGGAGGAGTATAGGGACCTAATCAATGACTTTGTTAAATGGTGCGACTCAAACCACCTACACCTGAACACCAGCAAAACCAAGGAGCTGATGGTGGATTTTAGGAGGCCCAGACCCCTCATGGACCCCGTGATCCTCAGAGGTGACTGTGTGCAGATGGTGCAGACCTATAAATACCTGGGAGTGCAGCTGGATGATAAATTAGACTGGACTGCCAATACTGATGCTCTGTGTAAGAAAGGACAGAGCCGGTTATACTTCCTTAGAAGGCTGGCGTCCTTCAACATCTGCAATAAGATGCTGCAGATGTTCTATCAGACGGTTGTGGCGAGTGCCCTCTTCTACGCGGTGGTGTGCTGGGGAGGCAGCATTAAGAAGAAAGACGCCTCACGCCTGGACAAACTGGTGAGGAAGGCAGGCTCTATTGTTGGCATGGAGCTAGACAGTTTGGCATCTGTGGCAGAGCGACAGGCACTCTGCAGGCTCCTATCAATTATGGAGAATCCACTGCATCCACTAAACAGTATCATCTCCAGACAGAGGAGCAGCTTCAGCGACAGACTGCCGTCACTGTCCTGCTCCACTGACAGACTGAAAAGATCGTTCCTCCCCCAAACTATGCGACTCATCAATTCAACCCGGGGGGGGGGGGGGGGGGGGGGGCTAAATGTTAACATTATATAAAGTTATTGTCTGTTTTTACCTGCATTATTATCAATCTTTAATTTAATATTGTTTTTTGTATCAGTAAGGTGCTGCTGGAGTATGTGAATTTCCCCTTGGGATTAATAAAGTATCTATCTATCTATCTATCTATCTATCTATCTATCTATCTATCTATCTATCTATCTATCTATCTATCTATCTAAAATAACTCAAAAGGGGAGAAGACCATAGTGGCTTGTGGGACTTCCCGGTATACAAATAACATGAGGGTGAGTAGCTGATCCCAGTTCCTCCCATCTTCACTGACAACTTTGTACAGCATTTGTTTGAACATTTGATTAAACCATTCTACTAAATCATCAGATGATACGTTGAGGTTCTTAAATGCGTATTTCTAAGTAATTTAGCAACCAACCTGAACGTCTCCGAGGTGAAAGGCAACCCTTGATGCATTATGACTTGTTTAGGGAATTCTCAGGGGAATAGCCTCTGGATATAGTGTGGCATAATTAACCATTACTAATATGTGTGTATGGCCAAGAGTGTAGGGTTCAAGAGGTTCTACAATATCCACCCCTATATACTCAATGGAATGTCAATGAGCGGGACGGGGACGAAAGGAACACAGTCCTTCCAAGGAATCTGCCACAGTTGACATTCCGTGTAGGAAGTTCAAAAGAAGCGGTCCTCCTCATTGATCCCTAGCCAATAAAAAATGGAGCTTAATCTGCTCTATGGTCTTATTGCTTCCCAAATGGGTGCTTAGGAAATGGGCATGTTGTAATAAGCAAACCTGCCAGTACATTCATGGAATTTACAGCAATGACATCACCTCGCTCTTATGATCAGGGACACAATATAATAAGTCGTTCTTAAGCAGAAAGTGCAGACCCGATGGCATAGGATATGACGTTCGATGTTTGTCTATCAAAATAACCGCATTCTTGGCACACTTCAAGGAATCATCATTCTATTCTTTTCTTTAAAAAGAGACTGGTATTTGCCAAAATTGAAAATGTAAGTCTAAGATGGGATTCAGAGTGATCTTAGTAGGCGGAGCAATAGACCGTGATGACTCACCATCTGTCCGTGCAAGCTGGCATTATATTGCCCACATCATACTTGGTAGCCATATTACCCTGCTCATCTGCCGGCTGACAGCATGGCATGGAGGCAGCTTGAGATTAGTTCACACCATCTATGATAAGGCCCTGTTTTACAGACAGAGTGGTTCATGCTTCTCTACATTTACTTTGTGACCAGTCTCGTCCCAGAATGACAGTTGCCCCTTAATTTGTGATTATACACGAGGTAGACCTGTACCACCAAGTTTCCCCATGGATTTAAGTTAAATTCAGTCCAGACTCCCATTGTCTCGGTAGCATCTAATGGCATCCAACAATGGAAATGTTGCTGCTGGAATCAATGAGTGATGTGATCTTAAGACCATTTATAACCACCACCACAGTGCAAGGAAGGGAGAGGGGAATAGCTGCGAAAGAATACCTCTCACCTCGCACCCAACTGCAACTGATCAGATTACCGAAGTGAGGACAAGTCAAGGTGTTATGGTTCACCTCCCCAAACTTGCAACAGCAGTGAAAGGATTTGTGTTCCTACTTTGGCTCTACCGATGACTCCATCTTGTAGCAGATAGGCTTAGGTATGGCAATATGCCCCATCTAATACTTCTGGTCGATCAGCAGGCTGTTCTGAGTGCACAAATTTCGAGGCTGCCCTGTGCCGCTCGAGGGCTGCAATGGGGTCATTAATTGATTTATATTTTAGCTGTCTGACTGGCTGAGTGAGGTAATTGGGAAGGACATTTACAAGGAGGTTGCAGGTTATTATTTTGACCATCCTTTTTGGGCTATGGGTCTCTGGCAATAGACAACACCTGACTCTGTTCCAAGCCCTTGCCTGCTGGTCCAGACAAATGTCATAACTCAGAAGCACCTTGGCTTAGATCATAATCTAAGGCAGCCTGCTCATCGAGGTTGTAATAAGCCCATTTAGCCAGTCCCCTCAACAAAGGCACCAGTAAGTGCACCCATTCTGTACACTCCCAGTGATGATGGATGGCTGTATGCTCGAATATCAAAAAATAAGTCTCATTATTATCATCAGTGCATAATAGCAACAATACCTGGGGTGGACCTGTCTGTCTTTCCTGCTGGAGGGTGACACGTGTTTGACTAAGTAGCTCTGCTTTGGAAAGCTGAGTTTATTGTTCCCCCACCTGGGGTCTCATGTATAAATGGTGCATACGCACAAAAATGTTACGCGTGAATGTTTCCACGCACAAATCGCGATGTATAAAACCTTAACTTGCCATAAAGCCACGCACATTTCCACGGTAGCTCATACCCTGTCGTACGCAAGTTCTCTGCTCGGTTTTGTAGACTGGCAGCACCCAGCGTCAAAGCAGTGCTACTGTTCCTGTGTGGTTACCCTTTCTTTCTTAGATCCACATACCTGACATGGCTTTATAAATACACTGAAATTAACCGCATGTTGTTTATTAGTTTAATGCATCTGATTGTAATTAAACTGTAACAATATAATGGTCCAGGAAATAGCCATAGTATTCCAAATACCATAACTGCTTTAGCATTGTTACTCTCACTGCACCTTCTTTTTCTTCTTTCATCTGCTCCCGCTGAGGATTGCCACAGCGGACAATCTTTTTCCATATTACTCTCACTGCACCACTCAGAGTATTTATATCACTGTATCTGAGTTTGGAATCACAGCAGCAGCTGATCGGAAAGAGAATTATCGGGATACAGCATCAAGCACATGCTGCCTCAGCCATGGCAAAACGCTTCAGAGCCTTTCCTGTACGGACCTCGCGGTTCAGAAACAGTTTCATCCCAAGAACTTTAAACGCACTCAGTTAGTCCATCAAGTGCTTCTTGTAGAACTGTTTGTACTTATAAGTACAATTACCTCACTGTAAACTTGCACAAGTTATAATATTGCACAACCTGCGCCACTTTATAAAGCGCATATTTACATATGATGACGGTATCATTTTTAAGATGAAATGCAGCAAAATATGTTGATTATATTATACAGATAAAACTTTAACTTCATTTAAATAATCTATTTTGTTAATAATCAAACATGTGAGGACACAGTGCCGCAGCACCGGCTAGTTCACGGATTATTCTATACCTCGTGCTTTATTCTTGCTGGGCTGGCGCGACACTGGTAGGATAGATAGATAGAATAATTAAACACGTACTACGAAGATATTTCAATGTTCCTTAAACATTTTGAAGAATCGTCGTTCTAAGCTTACAGATGGCTTAACGTCTATTACAGAGCTGATTGTGTGGTGATTGGGTATTTGGAGAAAGAAAAGTAAGGACAAGAATTGGAGGTTAGTATGTTTGAAAGAGACAGTACTGCTGCGATAAATTATTTCATTGAAGGTTGCGCATGGCGCAGCTCTTGCGTGAGACATGAACAAGCACAGCCCCACCGTGTTCCCATGTTTAATAACATGCTTTCATTCCTATCATCATGAAAAAGATATCCGGTATACATCTCATTATTTTAATTATTCAGAGAGCTGTAATATCACGAATGTAATGGATTCTGTGTCCTGTCGGAGAAAGAGAAAGCCCGTTTAAGAATCAGGTAGTGATTCACACACACAGAGCACATAGAAGATCAAATACAGAACAAAGCATTTAATGCGCTACTTTAGTTACGATGGGAATTGAGAAACTAGTAAATTAAACAATTTTAAGATGAAGTTTTTGTTCTACTTTAATGGCAAAATAAACTACGTGATTAAAGTGGAAATTTTGAGATTAAAGTTGACATTTTGTGCTTTTTTCCCACTGTGTGCCTATTTTTTTTGTCTGTACCCTAATAAGCTTTCATATGACACTCAGACGGTGGGCTACGACTCGCCTTTTCACGGTGACTTTGATATGTGACTTTTTTTTTATTTCGGGCACTGTGCGACTTTGTGAATTTGAGCTTTCGAGTTTCTCCGACATTCTGTCACTCGATCAACTTCCTTTTGTTGATTATACCACTGTTTAAACCAACAAATAGTACGTTTTTCTTTGCCTCCACTTGGTATTTGCTAAAATTCTTATATTTTCCCCCGTGCTTTTCCCATTGTCTTTTCACAGAAGGCTGAGCTTAAGGGCTATTTATATTGATTTGCATATTCAAAGAGGTGTAATTCTGGGAGGAGTTGGGGCAGGACAGCAGGAGCGTGCACTTGCGTTACTTTTCACACTGATCGGGATTTATGTAGTAGAAGAATTTGGAAGTTGGCGAACGCACAGATTCCTGCATCTGGATTTTTTTGTGCGTAAGTACATTTCTGCTTTTGTGCTTACGTCATTTTATAGTGCGAATTCTATGCAGGGTGTTATGCA
The DNA here is from genome assembly GCF_900747795.2 of Erpetoichthys calabaricus. Lineage (NCBI taxonomy): Eukaryota > Metazoa > Chordata > Cladistia > Polypteriformes > Polypteridae > Erpetoichthys > Erpetoichthys calabaricus. The sequence goes on from NC_041404.2 coordinate 111,017,376, forward strand.
TGAGGCCCCTGGACCTTTAATGTCCAGAGTTCTGTTTCCAAGGCCCGAAGAAGGGATGCCACATCCTGTTGCTCCATCATAGCAACAAATCCTGATGACAACACCATTGTAAGAGAATCAAAGAACAATACTAAAGAGTTTGGGTATCTACCCAGTAACCCAGCATAATTGGATCATAGGCAAATTGCAAAAAAAAAAAGCAAATAATTGAAGAGAAGTCTGAGTTCAGGACAGTACTGGCAAAGATGGCAGAGCTTCTGGTTTTTAGTCCTCCTAGCAGGAAGAGGTAGGTTCAGGCGGACTGACACTGGAAATGACATCAGAGATGTTCTAGCCGTCAAGTATTCAGACTGCAGAGACACAATGCCAACCCCTGGTGTGGCAGTAGAAGTTCAGTCACTGGAGTCCTAAAGCTGTCCCCTATGCAACAACAACAACAACAACATTTATTTATACAGCACATTTTCATACAAAAAGTAGCTCAAAGTGCTCGCATGACAATGTATAGCTTAAGAGTTTTGTCTCAGTGACAATAGCTCCCAATAGCAACACTGCAGGTAAGGACTGGTGAACATATATAGAACAAGGGCTAGAAACTACTTCATGGTGTTCAGGTGCCATAATGAAAATGGCTGTTTGAATATATTGCGATATAAAACCCAATTTACCATTTATTTATGCTCTTCAACTATTCTGCCAAGCGTAAAAAACAATGCCTTAGAAATGTCTGAGTGATCTAAGGGTGAAGGATAAGTTCACTGTGCTCCCTATAACCCAGAGTGAGATCAATATGGATGATCACCACCCACTTTCTAAATCTCTTACCTCTGCCTTTTCCAGGCTGTCTCTTTTCACCTTCTCCTTCAAATCTAGACTGAACATCCAGTTGTTGACTGGTCATACATTATTGAACCCATTTAATTCAGAGCAGGGTAGTGGTGGCCAGAGCCAACCCTGACAGGAAAACATTCAAAGTAGTACCAAACCCAAGACATGGCACTGGCATATTACAGGACGCACTCATTCACTGATCCAAAGTCAGTCATATTAGAATTAATTATGAGTCATCAGTCAATGCATATATTTGGCATATATGAGAAATAAATTTAAGGTTTGCATAGAGAATGTCTGGGCAACAATTTTATTCCAGAATCCTGAAGCTGTGAGGTAGCAGCTCCAACAGCTGTGCCACTTGGTTATCCCCTAAATCTGTTATATAGATTATACATGCATATATATACAGTATGTGCTTTTTTTCACTTTGCAAACAATGTAATTTAGTACATAGTTAAATAAATGTTGTTTTTAAAATTGAGAATATTTACTGAAACAATTTGTAATATTAATAACATTATGTTATTATTTTTAGCATCATATAAATATAACCATTTATTATGGTGTAACAATGTAACACGCATGAATATTCATTCAAAACTGTATGAAATAAACCTAGAAAATACTGGCTGTCAAATTGCTTATAATAATTAAGAAATTAAATTGTGTATCTGATGCATTAAATTCTCTTTACTGTGTATCTGACAGGTGGTTTTTATAATTCATCCATTATTTTGCAAAGCTGTATTTACTAAAAAAGAAAGAAAAATAATAAATAAAAAAACCCTTTCAATTTAAGGACCATGAACCAAGGTGAGATTAGTTGGTGTCATCTGGCTGCTGGGTGCCCACAGACTGGGTGACACAGATACACAACAGCTTTACAGAAAATCAATACATCCATGGTTCACAGTGACATGTGGAAGCACTGTTGGCTGTGAATAAATGTGCTGCACACTGAGCTTTGGCATCATGATGGGTGCCCACAGTCACTCACCACAACCTCACTATAATAGGGGAAAAGGAGGTGAGTGTTTTGTGTTCCATTAAGAACGTGAACACTGTGCATGGATCTGTGGAAACATGGATGAACATGCAGTATTCCCTTCATCCAAGGTACAAATTAGGAAGGATGATTGCCACTAACAACAGAAAACCTGTGAAAAACACGAAGAAGGGGCACACTTTTTCTGCCTAGCATGCAGTAATACTTTACTTGTAAATTTATGAGCCATAATCCAGTTTGAAATACTGTATATTCAGAATAGTATTTTGTTTTTGTAAATACTGTATACTAATATATTTTTGGACACTGTAAAATAGATGAAGTGTTGTTTCCTTTAAAGCCAATTTATAATTTGTGTCTGAATCTGATGGTATTTACTCCACTTCACAGTTACCCAGACATGAAATAAGTAAGTACAGAAAAAAAAGAAAAAACTATGCATTGAACATTTAAAAAAATACATTTGTTATTTTCCACTAAAATTATGGACACTAGCGTATTGTATATTCTACCATTGTATTTTGTATGAGTGCATGAGGATAGTGGCTGGGCAATCTCAGGCCACATAAACTCTGACTTATGTTCTTAATGTGTTATGGGCCTAGAGGTTAATTTCCTTCAGGATCTGTGTAAAGTGGTATTTTGTTTTCGTTTCCTCTGTTGGCAGCTAGCCTTCTGCTAATGTACAGTTGCTTACATTACCATTTACATAAATCATTACTATTAGAAGTGTTAACAACCTAATTTAAAAAATATACCATTGATAAATTTTCTGAACTCCTTTATTTCAATGTGGTTTGGCAGAGGGCCAGTGCCTATTCCAGCAAGAGTGGGCAAGAATGCATAGCAGGGCTAGATATGGAGACTCTAGGTAACCTAATCCGTGCCTCTTTGGTATATGGTAAGAAACCTAAATTGGTAGAACTTGAAAACTCCACACAGATAGTGACAGGACCATGGATCCTCTTTAATAAAATCCCTGTGTGCGTCCATGTGTCCATGTGTGTGTGTCTTCTGGTGAAGTGCGCATGCGCGGGGCACTCTTTAATAAAGGACATCATTGCTGGGGAGAGTGCTGATTGGGTACTCGTGGCCGCGCACATAAAATCCGTTGCTGGAGAGACGCCACACATACAATAATCAGCTGCACGCCAGCACAGATTAAAATACTTGCTGGGGAACTGTACAGTACTTGCTGGAGAGACGCCACAGCCACGATTATAAGCTGAACGCCACACATTACATCAGTTCCTGGAGAGACTCTGCTGATTGCCCACTGTTGTGATAGAAAATTAAATGCATATTACGGACAAGGCGTAAGTACAGGGAAGGGCGGAATGAGTGGCAGAGTCACCGGCCTATTGCAGATGCTTCAAAGGCCGCCTGACGCGTCACACAAGACAGAGAGGGCGGGACCAATAAAATATCGCACGGCCGATCCAATCGGATTTCTGGAAATGAGGTAACACCTAAAACATAAGGCACGAAGAATCCAATCGGGTACTGAGACGCGGAGACCAGCTTCCCCAAAGAGGTGGGATTAGTGTTTGTTGTTGTGCAAGTGTTCACTCTGAGGATGTCAGATTTGCGATTAAGAAGCTTGGCCCGGTAAAGTGTAAAGTGTCAGTCGTTGAAGGGGTTTTCCTAAATATACGCATTTTCATGATATTACAATAGGATGACTTTTAAAAGTATATTTATTTTCGCACACATAAAATCCGTTGCTGGGGAGACACCACACATACAATAATCAGCTGCACACCAGCTCAGATTAAAACGCTTGTTGGGGAACTGCACAGTACTTGCTGGAGAGATGCCACAACAACTGTTCTAGCGCCCGTTATTGTAACGGGCTTAATGTCTAGTTTCAAAATAAAACTCTTCAACTGTGATGCAACAACACCAGCTGTAAACACACTGCCACTCAAAAATAAAAAAAAAACAACCATGGGATGTCCTAACCAACACACATGCACATGCATTGTTGTGAAGAATTTATTTTGTCTATGTTTGGTTTACATATAGATTCACATATATTATTCTGTCATGACATTACTCAATTTTTTATGGATGTCTTAACATTTTCCTGCAATCTTTCAATCATTGTTTAATAATGCTGTCTTAAAACTCATATCTGCTGGCATCTTCAACGCCATTATTTCCACATCAAAGAATCACAGAAGCTCAGTTAAGCTGGCAGGTTTTCTAACTTTTGTGACACTCTCCTGGATGTTTATTGACAATTAATTTTAGGCTTTTGCAGCAAACACAATGATTTATGTGAATGTTTTTTTCTCTTTTCTTCTCCTATTGTCCTTGTATTGTTTCTTGTATACTTCTGTTACACTGGTGTTTTCAGCATTGTAATACTTGAAACTGCCTGCCTGTTACAGTAATCAGGATAGCCTGACTTCATTTGTACCAGCACATTTTAGATTAGGAAATAAGATCATATATAACATTTTACTTTGTGTCTTGTTCTCTGCTAACATTTTACATATGAGAAATCTAATTTCTTATACTTAGGAATTTTAGTATGTTTAACTAGTTTAGGACCTTGCACAATAGTGTTTATGGAGTATACTGTTTATTTAAAAACTGACTGGTGAAAATTAAAATATATTCAAATGAGTTTTATAAATTAACCCAGCTGATAAAAAAAGCTCCCTGTTAGAGGTCTTCAGTCTACCATAATGCTTTGGAGAATGCACATGGGGGTTCCACCATTAGGTGTAAATAAAAGATGACCTTGTTTGGAGTTTATTTATAAGGCTCAAGATTTATATATTGCTTATATAAGGCTCAAGAATCATTTTTATTTATTAATTATTTTCTGCAACACTACTTTTTTAATTAAATTATTTGTCTTAATTTAATTTTTTATGGTCTCAATGCCACGACTCAATGTATAGTTGTAATATATAAGCTGGCAACAAACATTGCTGTTCAAACTTTTGAATCTGTAACCATTATTTCTAAGTGTTTCAAGTGTTTTGATTTTAATTCTTGTGACTATGGTATTTGGTTAACATTTGATTTTGAAGCAATACAGAATTGATTTTCTAGTTTTGACCTATGCACACATAATCTCTTGTTCCATCTTTAGTGGCTAGCATAGCTATCTCACAGATACGGCATCCTGGGTTTAAATCCTATGCCTGGATGGTATCTGTATAGAGTATGCATTTTCTTTCCACCACTCTGCATGGGTGCTCCAGTTTTACTCCCACATCCCTAAAGATGTACTTGTTTGGTTGGCAGTTCCCAATTGGCTCCAGTGTGAAGGTTGGTTGGTGCACAAGTGAGCCCTGTGAAGGGATGGTGTCCTATCTAGGTGCCCCAATGACCCTCAATTACGTTAAACTGGAATATTATGACATGATAGTAATCCCCATATTACAATAAGATTAAGCTTATTGTCGTTACTGCATACTTTACTTGCATGCCTTCCATAGACTAATAAGAGGAGCATAATATCAACAATAGGCAATAACTACATCATCCATCCATCCATTCCGCTATATCCTAATTACAGGGTCATGGGGGTCTGCTGGAGCCAATCCCAGGGTGCAAGGCAAGAAACAAACCCCAGGCAGGGCGCCAGCCCACCGCAGGACATACACACACACACATCCACACACTAAGCACGGGGAGAACATGCAAACTCCACACAGGAAGTACCTGGGAAGTGAACCCGGGTCTCCTAACTGCAAGGCAGCAGTGCTACCACTGCGCCACCATGTCGCCCCAATAACTACATCAGCATACACTAAATATATCAGGCTATACTGTGTATATAAAAAGCACACACACACTGGTATGCAACTGTTGAAGTATTTAAGTTGTTGATAAGTGGCTGTTGACAGGCCTTATCATGTGTTACTGATGTGTTTCTGGAGCTTTAAGATCCTGAAGAGAGAGATAGTACATTGAGACTATCCTCTCACAAACTGTTATGGCAGGTCTCCTTGATTCAATTTTCAAACAAGGTAGTGTCCCAACCAGACAGGGCTACCATCTCTATGCAATGTCTGCATGATTATAGCTCCCTTTATGGAATTCATGAAAGAGCATTTGGACATTATTTATCTCCGAGTATCCCAAAGGACACCATTCAGCACCTCCGTTACTCCATGTATAATGCATTGTCACTTCAATATTTACCTGTACCTTTAGCCTGATTCTTGATCCATAAATTGTCCCTTTGTTACGGTTTAACCATACATGACTCAGATATTTTTCCTTTTTGACTTCTTCTTTTAGATATGTTTTGTTATTAATATTGTTATTATGAATATTGGTTTGATTATTTTATATTTTATTATGATTAAGGTGTCTCTATTGATTATTTAAATTATATTCTCTTATGGTAGTATTTATTTTAATACTTAAAGATTTATTAAGATGAGAAAAAGTTGCTGGTGGCATGGTGGCATAGTGAGGGCACTGCTGCTTTGCAACAATGCGACCAATGTTTATGTCCCCAGTTACTCTCTGTAGAGTTTGGATATATTCATCATGTCTGTGTTGGTTTCATCTTGGTGCTCCAGTTTCCTCCCATAGTCCAAAGACATAGAGGTTAGGTGGATTGGTGATGCTAAATTTGCCACAAAGTATATTTGTGTGTGTTCACCCTGCATTTGACAGGCAACTTGTCCTGGAATGTGTCTGGCTTTGTGCCTAATGCTTGCTGGGATAAATAGACAGTAAATTGCAAAACAAAGACAGGATCAAAAATAGATTTGCCTTGAAAAACCTAAAAGTGAACAAAAAAACAAATCATAGTAACATAATCAGACCTTCACCAATAGCAGGATGCAAAAAGAAGAATTACAAATCAAAAGTGCAAATCACATAAACAGTAATCAAAAACAACAATGCAGGTACTACTAAAGCTGTCTAATTAAGTGCCCCCACCACTTAAATTCCTTATGGAAGATAAAAAACACTAAATATATACAGTAATCCCTCCTCCATCGCGGGGGTTGCGTTCCAGAGCCACGTGCGAAATAAGAAAATCCGCGAAGTAGAAACCATATGTTTATATGGTTATTTTTATATTGTCATGCTTGGGTCACAGATTTGCGCAGAAACACAGGAGGTTGTAGAGAGACAGGAACGTTATTCAAACACTGCAAACAAACATTTGTCTCTTTTTCAAAAGTTTAAACTGTGCTCCATGACAAGACAGAGATGACAGTTCTGTCTCACAATTAAAAGAATGCAAACATATCTTCCTCTTCAAAGGAGTGCGTGTCAGGAGCACAGAATGTCACATAGATAGAGAAAACAATCTGTAGCAAACAAATCAATAGGGCTGTTTGGCTTTTAAGTACGCGAAGCACCGTGGCACAAAGCTGTTGAAGGCGGCAGCTCACACCCCCTCCGTCAGGAGCAGGGAGAGAGAGAGAGAGACAGAGTTTGTTTTTCAGTCAAAAATCAATACGTGCCCTTCGAGCTTTTAAGTATGCGAAGCACTGTGCAGCATGTCGTTTCAGGAAGCAGCTGCACAAAAGATAGCAACGTGAAGATAATCTTTCAGCATTTTTAGACGAGAGTCCGTATCGTCTAGGTGTGCGAACAGCCCCCCTGCTCAATCCCCATACGTCAGGATCACAGATAGTCAGCGCAAGAGAGAGAGAAAAGTAAGCAATCTAGCTTCTCAGCCATCTGCCAATAGCGTCCCTTGTATGAAATCAACTGAGCAAACCAACTGAGGAAGCATGTACCAGAAATTAAAAGACCCATTGTCCGCAGAAATCCGCGAACCAGCAAAAAATCCGCGATATATATTTAAATATGCTTACATATAAAATCCGCGATGGAGTGAAGCCGCGAAAGGCGAAGCGCGATATAGCGAGGGATCACTGTACTGAGCATAAAACATAACAGCAAAATTAAAAAACAACACTATATCATTAAAACTGTAATATTGCATAAATACAAAGATGAAACAAAAACAGAATTATTATAATATGAATAATTATATTAAAAATTACAAAAAGGTTAAATAACCAAAAAATAAACTTGAGTCAGGGTAATCACTGTAGTTGTACCATAACAGCTTGTGCTAGAGGGTTTTCCAGTTTTCCCATTCTCCTTCTTCCTATCATACTGTATATACAGAACCACCAAAGATGATGGAGGAAAACTAAAATAAGTGATGTAACATGCAATAATAAATAATCTGTGGTTAATGCTTTACACAGTTTTATACACATACATGCTCAATTTTTGCTATATTTACACATCACCATCCAGGCTTAGTTAGCATTTACAGCATACTCACATTTTTAAGTGTATCATGAACATTTAACCACTACTGAAAATGGTTTTAAGCTGTTAATTACAAAATAAGATAGAGCCGAAGGTCAAGCACCTTATCTTTTGTATAACCAGGGATTTGAAAGAATGTCCTGGCTGTAAAGAAATTAGGGACAGGAAAGGACATTTAGGACAAACCATTGTCAGACCTTTTTTTTTTATAAAATGTTTGAATAACATAATAAAAAAGAACCTGCCACATTCTGTTGATGGCTGACTGTCTATCACAATGATTTAATGTCTTAGCATTTATTATATCAAATTGAATCAAGAGCTAAGAACTCAGCAACAGATAAGACTTTTCCTTTGATGATATACTGTTGTCTATACCTTGATATCTGTTTGTTTCAGAGAGTTTAAACAGCATTAAAAGTCAAGCTAAGCGCTATGCTGCGTTTGTGTAATGTTTGAGTGGTTTGTTTATCTGTCACCTATTGAAAGGGGCATTCTACAGAAGGATCAGCATCATTTGTGAAGTCTGGATGATAAAATAATGCATTTGTCTAGGAATTGGGTCCATGCAAAATTCAGGTGACAAGTATAAAGTAAAATATATAATTTTTATTTTTTAAGTATAACAATTTTATTTACTTTAGTTATAAATGCACTAAAAGCAAAAAATATTTTTTTTAAAAACTTGTTTAGCATGGTGGGGAATTACAATGTTGTTTTTTTTATATTTTATAATGAAAGTAGCTATTCTACTAATTGACTCAATGAATTAACTGTATGTGCGCCCCACAATTTTATTTAGTCACATGTAACCACATAAATTGTGGTTAAAGAAAAATATCTTTTTTGCTTTTTAGTGCATTTATAACTAAAGTAAATAAAATCGTTTTACTTAAAAAAAAAATGTATACACAGTAAAGTCTTGCTTATCCGACCTTCGCTTATCTGACATTCCATATTATCCAACGTCCCACCGCAAAAAAACCCCAAAAAAACACATCAATTGGCAACAAGAATTGCATGTTGCGAGCGTGAGTGTAGTCTATTTTTTGTTGCTAAGTTCATCTTTTCAGTTAATTTTTTCTGTTGTTTTGTTGTAAAACATGATTATTAGGTTCATAATGTGTAAAATTATAACATAGTTTGACGTTTAATAGGCTTTTTCTTAACATCTCCCATTATCTGTCATTTTCGCTTATCCGATGTTCTGCCGGCCTGTTCATGTCAGATAAGCGAGACTCTACTGTATTTTATTTTTTACTTTTTAGTTTTTTGAGTATTTTGCAAATGATTTTTCTTTAAACATTTTTCATGAACAGGAAACTTCTTTAAAAGTATTACATAATATATCTTTTTTGCAGAATTATTTGAATACTAAAAAGAATTATATTTTGGTCTCATGGGGTTAGCACTTGGTTGCTGCGAAAAAAAATAAATATCGACAACAGAATGGCAAGCTTATGGCAATACTTCCTCATCTTGGTCAACAAGGCTTCTCCTTCGCAAGAGTAAACAAGCAAAGTCGGCACGATATTTACCCATTTCACTCACTGGAAGAGTCAAATGGGGGCAATCCGATTAATTGGAATAATTCGAATAATTGGAATCACATAACCATTAATTACGGTTAAATGTGTTACATAATTGCATCATTTCTGATGTATTATTGTATTGTCATCAATACTGAACATGTATACAAAATTTGAAGAAATTTGCTTTGCCAAAAGTGGGTTTAAAATCAGTTGCAAGATTTGACCCAGACAAACAAACAGATAGATTTAATATGAGGGGTGGCACCATTAATGGGAGGCATGCTTAAAGCATGAACGGTTGCAGCATTAAAATGTAGCCTGGGAAGAAGTGACTCTGCATTCCAAATGACCCACAAGGTAAGAAGTGTAGTTCAACCAGGAGCTGGTGGCTTCTTGTTGATGATAAAGGATATTTACCCTTGGATGACAAGGCTGGCTGACCCTGTGAAGAGGAGAAAATTAGGTAATGGAGAAATGACTGAAAGTCCGGAGAATATCCTTGTTAAGATAGCTAATATATTGTCGTCCTTGAAAAATATAGGCAGCATAAAGTCAGCATGAGAGAAATGGCACTTCAAGGGCATTTGGGGGTTCAGAGCTGCAAAGTGAAATGAAGGAGAGAAGTGTTGGTGAAAGCTATATTTAAATGTGGGCAGGAGCCACCCCTTTAGATAGACATGGATTCCGGTATCTGTCTAGGCAGAACTAATAGGGCACATGGCTGCTAAGTGTTTTGTGATATATTTCTGTTTCTCCTTCCTTATTTTTCAGACCTAATCTGGATATCTGCCATGATTTGGGGTTTTGGTATATACAAGTTTCAATTCTGCCCTTATTCTTTGTACAGCTGTTCATTTTCATCTCTTGAATATTTAATCATCATGTTTATCCAATTTCTGCATCTCCATCTTGAACCATTTTGTCCATGGCTGCAGCCATATTGTTTCCAGTGACACAGAGGTCATGTGATATATTATGTCATCACTGCCCACCTATATAACATTGGGGCTCACTACTCTTAGTGTCCAACTTTCTGCATATTAAAAAATTATTTTCTGTTTCTTGATTCTAATTTTTTGTTTGAAGATTGAGCTTTGGTATTTTGGTTTAACAATTTTCCTGGCTTTGAACCTTGTCCTCTTACAGACAATTAGTGAGTTTACATGCACTTTAATAACCTGATTATTCAAAGAAACTTGATTTCTAAAGTGCCTTGTAAACCCTTATTTCGGTTTAAGAAATCAGGTTATTGGCCTTTGAGAAACCTGATTAACAGGGGTAGATTTTGCCATGAATAATCCTGTTAAGGAGTTTGTAGTATATAAATGTCCTTCGCACTCTGCCATCTTACACATGTATTTTCTTTGTACATGGTTTCTACTGCCATGAGTAGAGCAAAATACATTTCCAGAGGCAAATGTTTGGGTGATTGCATTATTCCTTCTCTTAGCTTAAATACTGTAATCGGTCTCAATAATCACTAAATTTATGTTGATTAGTTTAATGGACAGAGCTAAGCTCAGCAACACAATCTCAAGAGCAGTAGGGTAACACATTACAAGTAATTTGCGGTACATAGTCAGATTACTTTTTAAAGTAACAAGTACCTTTGTTGTTATTATTCATAGTCAGATTACTTTTTAAAGTAACAAGTACCTTTGTTGTTATTATTCATAGTCAGATTACTTTTTAAAGTAACAAGTACCTTTGTTGTTATTATTCTAGCAGCACTGGGTGCAAGAAGCAGATGTACTGGCTCTTTTGCAGGGCTCAATTCCACCGCCAAGTAGGAAGGAGTTTTTTACGTGCAATGTGGTACTAGAAACTAATAAATAAAGAGTCAATTTGACTAAACATTGTGGATGCTAGAGGCGCTGTTGCCCTGCTAAACCCACCAGACAGACGTCCATGACACACTTCTAAAAAACACCAAGAAGAATCTTTAATAATTCTCTTCAAATAAAGTGCACAAAGCACCGCCCACTCCATAATTCACCAATAACAATAATAATAAAGAATAATCAATACAATAAATCAATCCTCCACTCCCAGCAGCTTAGTCACCCAACCTCCCAACTCCGGCTCTCCTTGCTGGGTTTTGACCAGTCCTTTAAATAGCCCATGACCCGGAAGTATTCCTTCTCAATACTCAATACAACGCCACATCATCTTTCAAGTAGCCCAGAAGTACTGCGGGTTTCTGTCCTCGTGCTTCCAAAGTACTTCCGGGTCGTAACAACAATAGGAGTTCCCAGGTTTCTTGTGAGCTCCCCCTGGCGGCACCCACGGCACCAAAAAGGGCTGAGGAAACGGATTCCATGTCCCATGATGCCCTGAGGAAATCCGGGGAACCATTTCTGTCAAGGGGAGCTGCCACCTAGCGTCCCAGGGGATGTAGTGTCCTGAAAAGCCTGCTCTTCCTCCTTTTTTTCTGTTCAGGGACGTCCCGGCCAGACTGAAACACCGGCCGTCCATCACAACATATTTATAAAACAAGAAAATTATCACAAGTGTCATGCTTATTTTTAAATTCATGGTGGTTGATGACAATGTTTAACTCTTTTTTGCACAGTTTAAACCAGTCTTTCTCAAAGTGGGTGATAACGCCCCCTTGTGGGCGCTGGAGGCCTACAGGGGGGCGTTAAAGGGCCCAGAGAAAATTGGGGGGTGTTGAAGCGGTTTAGGGGGGCGATGGCTTATTTGTGTTTTTTTTCTAATATTTTAAAATTTAAACTAAAATCAAAACCTACCTACTATACTACATCGATTATTTCGTTCTTATTCCTGTCCTGTTTGATTGTATAAATATAAATAATTTATCATGGCTTTCGTAGGTAGCCCATGAGCAATCAAGTTTTAACAAGTTTTTATTAAACAACGCGATTTGTGCAATCCTGTATCAAGCAGCCGGATCATCGATACTTGTTCTAACTGATTCCGGTTGTTTTTTATCGAAAATAAAAAATATAGAAAATAAAAAATATCGAATTAAAAAATGTTGAAATTTTCATATAAATAAAAAATTAATCTTAGCCCTAGCCTTAACCCCTAAACCAATTTTTTATTTATACTAAAATTTCGACATTTTTCAATTTGATATTTTTTCTTTTCTATATTTTTTATAAAAATGACGGTTACCGTTCTAACTTGCTCAGTACGAATTCCGTCGAATGAGGTAAACGAGTTTGTGCATGTTTGTCTTATTCCTGTCGGTGCGTGCTGTATTTTAATCCTATATAAGACCGCGTAATACTTCTTTTATTTTCATTAGCGTTTTGGCACGCAATTATTAGAAAGTTTTTTAAGCTCGATACTTTACTCACATATTTGTAAAGACAAAACCATGTCGGAAGCAAAAAAGAAGAGACGGCAATACAGTGCAGAATATATTAAATACGGATTTGTTGAAAATCCCACAAATCCATCTTCGCCTATGTGCCTTATTTGTCAAAAACATTTTCGAATGAAGCGATGAAGCCTTCTAGGCTACAAGATCATTTGAATAAAATGTATCCAGATAAGAAAGAAAAAAATGTGGCCTATTTTCAAGACCTGGAAAAGAAGTACATAGCTCAGCCAACTGTATCAAAACTTTTTTCAGCGGCTTCTAAACAAGACGATGACGGACTTCGAGCCTCGTACAATGTCTCTTTGTTAATTGCTCAAACAGGCATACCACACACTATTGGAGAAGAGTTAATTTTACCAGCAATAAAAGAAGTAATAACTACTGTGCTCCATAAACCAGCGGCAGATATTATTCGAAAAATTCCTTTGAGCAATAGTTCTGTGCAAAGACGAATTGATGAAATGGCTGAAAATATTGAAGACTCATTGTGCAATCATCTGAAGACTAGTCAATTCTCAATTCAGTTGGATGAGTCCACTTTACCAACTAATGAAGCACTATTGTTGTCATACGTGAGGTTTATTAAAGATGAGAAAATATGTCAAGAACTATTATTTGCTAGAAATTTAGAGACAGATACAACCGGAGAAACCATATTTAATACACTGGAAAAGTTTTGTGATGAGAAAGAAATTCCCTTGAAGAATATTATATCAGCTGCTACGGATGGCGCTCCGGCTATGACAGGGCGTCACAAAGGCTTCATAGCGTACTTAAAAAATAAAATTCCAGATGTGCTCGCTGTTCATTGCGTCATTCATCGACAACATTTGGTTGCGAGAAGTTTGAGTGAACAGCTCTTTCAATCACTGCAACATGTCATCAAAGCAGTCAATAAAATCCGAAAGAGCTCTTTAAATGACAGATTATTTAATCAGCTTTGTGTTGTTAATGATGAAGATTTCAACCGATTGCTGATTTACACAGAAGTGCGTTGGCTATCAAGAGGTACTTGTCTGACTCGATTTTATAATCTGTTTGACTCTGTGATAGAGTTCTTGGAAAACAAAGACACAGAATTGCGCAACAACCTCATCACATCAAAGAATGATATTGCGTACTTGACAGACATGTATAAATTGTTTAATGATATCAATCTCCAACTTGAAGGTGACGACTTGAACTTGATTAAAACAAAAAATATCGTTGCTGCTTTCGTAGCCAAACTGCTCTTACACAAGAAAAACATCGGCAGACGTGAGTTTCACAATTTCCCTAATTTATCAGCAGTACCCTTCATCAACGACAACTTGCTTGTTTACTGCCAACATTTGGAGAACCTCCACAGTGATTTCAAAGAACGGTTCCAGGACATTTTAAAATTGGAAATACCGGACTAGGTGTTGGATCCTTATTCAAATGTCAACACAGCAGGATCATCCCAGCTTAAGGAAGAACTTATAGAACTGACAACGAACGAGGAAATAAAAATCAAATTCAAAAATGGCTACCAAGAATTTTGGCTACAAAAGCCAATCCCACAATTGTACCCTGGATTGTGGTCGATTGTTCAACGATTTTTGGTAGCATTCCCATCGTCATATTTGTGTGAACGTGGATTTAGTGCTGTGGCAACGCTGCTAACTAAAAAGAGGAATCGTTTGCATGTTACCGAACGCGGTGACTTACGGCTGTTTTTGAGTAAATTCGAACCTGATATTAACAAACTTGTTAAAAATCATCAGATTCATCCTTCACATTAGATAAGTTTTAAAATTTTAATTGAAATGTTTGTTTTAATCTGAATAAAAGTCTTTTTAAATATTATAAAGTTGTGTTTTTATTGCTCCCGTTAGTTAGAAAGTCTCATTTAAAATGTAAGTTTGAACTCAGAAACAGGATAAGACACATATGGCACGCTATAATTAAAGTAATGATTGCGTTTGTGATTTTTAAGATGTGGTAAACTTAAAAATTTTGGGGGGGCACTAGAAAATAATTGATTCTCAAAGTGGGCGGTAGACAAAATTAGTTTGAGAACCTCTGGTTTAAACGATAGAGTGTTTTGCCAAAGTATAACTCCAGAAGAGTAATTGCACATATAAACACATATTATTAAGAAACCGGGTTTCTGTCTTGACTGGGGTTTTCAGCTTAACCTGATTATGTGTGTTCATGTAAATGTATTAAATGATTCTCTCTTTTACTCAGAGTCAGAGATGTGCAAAGTGATGCCCCTTTTACTATACTCATGTAGTCTTGCTGAATTTCATTGTGCCTTTCACTTAGTTTTAATAACATTTGCAGAAATTGAATTGATGTCTGAGAAGTGCCTGGTTAACATGCTGAGCACAGTTTATCTTGATGGCAACCCAGTTGTGACTGGCTGAGTGAAAGCCTGTATTCTGTATCCACAATGTGATTGACTGGAGACGAAGGAAAAATGAGAAACTTGAAAAATTGGGAGGCTAACCTGAAAAAAACCCCCAAAATAACAGGGAAGTGACATGCACTGAGAAACAAGTGACCCCAGAGCTTTGATAGAGGAATAGAGAGAAGAAAAGACAGAACACAAAATTATTGAAAAGAAGTTTAATTATGATGTGAAAAGACAACTTGGTGAGCATTACTGCTAGCATCATAATTGTTAGCGCAGCAGCTATGACTGTTAGTGAGTGTTCATAATAGTGAATTACAAACATGAAAGACGGGCAATGACACAGTGTTTGGTGTGTCTTGAAAGAGAAAAATCCTGAAAGTTCCTCAAGCAATGAAGGACATTTCCAAAGGTATAAGTATACAAATATGTACAAATAAACACAAAACACCAAACATTATGTGTCTGTCACCTTATTTTTATATTTTTAACAGTGAAATAATCCTTACCTATTTGTTTCTTTTTGTAAATTCAAAATATCACAATATTTTTCTAAGTCCTTACATATAGGTTTATAAGGTCTTTATTGTCAAGTGTACAAAGTACAGTGAAATTATTACTTATCACTCTCTGGAGCTGTGATTACTGATATAACTACTTTTCGCAGCTTCAAATTATACCTATGCCAAAAATCTCAGAATATATTTGTTATATAGGACATAGGATTTCCAAACCACCTGCAATATTGAACCTCTGAAGTATTTTTAACTAGAGATTTTCTTATTGAAAATAAAGGATGATGTCATTCCATCTTGTGTTTAAGAAAAATAATTTTAAATTATGTCTTGTGTCTATAGATATACATACATGTATGTATGAGAATGACTGTGTGCATACACACATATATATATATTAGAAATAATTGTAATCCATAAATTGATAACTGAATGATGATCTTGATAATAAATTCTAAAATTAAAATTGCCTTCTGAAAGGTGTTGACTTTGTTGGTAATGATTTGTGTGTTGACTCCTTTTACCACCACAGAATGTCTTGTCCTTTCCTAAATGATGCATATGCACATGCTTTTAGATAATATGTTTGATTTATGAATTTACTGTCTAATGTCAATGGATCCAATAAAACAGTGTTGAAATCCCTATTAATCTATGTAGACTGTTATTAGGAAACATCCTGGCACAAATGCTTCACATTTCAATGGATGTGGATATAATTCATGTGATCATTTTTGTGTGAAGGGTTCACTTCTTCCTTGGGTCTTTGTTGGCTTTCTCTAAAGACTAAAGGACTATACTATGCTATACTATTTCTTCCCCCACTGCAAAGATTTTGAAGTAAGGCTCTTTGGCCAATCTTAATTGTCTCAGTTAGAGTTAGTGTAGCCATGTGCATCATTCTGCCCTGTGATGATTCTTGCTTACGTTCTGATGTTGCTGGGTAAGGCTTGTTGTCAATGTATGTGTGGAGAACCTGCCTCTTGCTAGGGTTTGCATGAAACCCTCAATATCATTAGCATACTGAAAACATCTCGAGTACTGAAATGTACTGTATGTGTTATGTCAGAAAAAAAAAAGTTAAAAAAGGTAACTGTATCAATCATTACTAGAAGTTGTATTACTAGTGATTTTCATGGAAATTTGAAGATAAAGAGAAAGAACACTTTATGTTTACATGGAAATGTGTAGTCTTTTTTTTTGGAGAGAGTGAAATATTTGTTACCTCACAGGTGGCGCAGTCGTAGTGCTGCTGCTTTGCAGTAAGGAGACTGTGGAAGATTGTGGGTTCGCTTCCCGGTTCCTCCCTGTGTGGATAGTGCTTTGAGTACTGAGAAAAGCGCTATATAAATGTAATGAATTATTATTACCTTGCCTGCAGCACCTAAATACTCTCAAGTACACAAAAGAAGACTATGCTTGGATGGCACTGGATGGGCAGGACTAGAATTACATTTATAACATAGTTTACTGGCTTATTGTGGAAGGGTTTTGAAGTGACCTTAGCCTTAAACATAAATTATTTTATTACCACATCCAGATTCTTTGTTATGTAGTCTCAAACATATGTCCTACTCACATACTGTATGTCTTCTTGCCTTCTTAGCCTTGCACTTGCTTGTTTGAAATGGAGACCTCTGCTGCATTGGACTTGAACCTAGGACTACGGTCTGACTGTACCCAAAGTTGTCTTTTACTGTGCTTCACTTTCTCTATTGGAGGACATCCCTTTTTTATTCTCTAAAATCATAAAAGATTGAACATTTCTGACATACCAAAAATAGAAGCATAGCAAATAAATCTGACAATTACACTATACAACCTAGATATTTTAGTGGTTGTCCCAGACTGGCAAACATACCCAATGCATGGTGGTGTTCGGTGTAGGACAGACTGGCATTATTCACTTTGTCAGGCTGGAGTATTTGTCCATGGCTTGGTATGGCACTTCCAAACACTCTTAATATCAGTTTCTTTTTGACTGGGTTTCTCTCTGGAATGCAACTTGCAGCATTTTATCTGATAAAATGTTAAATCACCAAGGGATATCTCAGCCATCTTCTTGTGATACCAGTTAAACAAAGAGCTATAACTCAAGAACTAGCAAATCTGAGGGACAGAACTTTGCATCAATGGTCAACCTAAAATGATGGGCTTATGTGTACCCAAGAAACCAATGGCAAGATATTCACTCCTGCCTTTAAAACTCCCTGGCACACCCTAACTCATTGCTTTTTCTTTTAGCTCAATACTCAACCTGGCCATAACTTCTATTGTCTAAAGTAAAGATCCTAGTGCTTATAGGGAATGGCCATTACAAAATGCAACCCCTTCTATCAAAAGGGTAATCGGTGCAGGACTAGAAAAATGGAAGACTTTCTGTAACAGGATTTGGACGAGGAGTACCATTAATATAAACCTTGATAAAGATAGCAAGTGCCCAAGCAGTGCAAGATTGGATGTAAGGTTACGCATTCATCTTGCTGAAAACAGTGATGATTTGTGTAGCAAAATGTGGACTGACACGGTGCATTTCAACCTCAACAAAAAACTGCAGTACCATTTACAACCAGAAGGCACGGCCATGGCAAAGAAGGAGGACAAAGGAAGGTGAACAAATAAAGAAAGCACACTTTGGATGCGGAAAAAACATTTGTTATGGTTGAATGGGATTGATTACCTGTTCACTACTTTGCATAAATTTGAGTGTGGCCTTAACATATGGGCATGGATCAAACTACTGTATACCAGTGCAGAAGCTTCAGTTTGAATTAACAACATTATTTCAGGTTACTTCAAACTAGAATGTGGTACTAGACAATGATGCCCCTTGTCACCACTGCTATTTGCAATTGCCACTGAGCCATTGGCTGTTCACTTTCGAAATGCATCAGAGATAAATGGGATTTTCAGAGAAGGACTTGAACAGAAAATGTCACTAGATGCAGATGATATGGTACTGTATATATCAGACCCATGAAAATCTGTTCCAGCATATAAATGTATCTTCCTCAACTGGATAAATTCTAACCCACCTCTGTTAAGTCAGTGGGTAACTGATATTATATACTGTTTAAATTGGAAAAAATCAAATTCTCTCTTAGAGGCATCTGTTCAAAACTTTTTTTAAAACCTGGCAGGATCTAATCAATAATATTTTAAAATAAACATTTATATTGGGGAGAAAAATTAATTTCTCTCTTTACCTCGCTCAAATGTTTTAAGGAATTGTTGGCCTTCCTCTATTTCTCATGTGTGGGGGTTGAATTGAATTTAGTTTTGTTAAGTTTCACTTGATTGTCTGGAATGTTATGAGCTTTTAATAAATTCCATAAAAGAAAAAAAGAGAGCACACTGAACACTCTTCCACATATCCGAAGAAAGCTGAGCAAAAAAGGAAAAAATTATCACCTACATTATAGTATTGGTGTCATTGTAACTGACTTGTGTCACTGTAATCCTTTGTGAAGGATACGTTCTAGCTGTGTTGTAAATTTCTTCCTAAATCCAGTAAGAAAGTGCAGAACAGCAACTCGCAAACACAGAAACTCTGTGGTAGGGGAGGTAAGCCAGCGCAGAGACAAGCTGTAAGTAAATGAATGCAATGGTGCAGGCAATAGAAGCTTCAAAACTAGCTAAAGAACTTATCCATCTTAACTATATGAATTGAAAGATCAGAACTCATAAGCTATGTGCCTTTTTCTATAGGAAATAAAAAGATCTATCTAAGCCAAGAGACAGAATTCATAAGTTATATGCCTTTTTCTGTAGGAGATAAAATAATCTTTCTTAGTCAAGAAATTGAATTCATAAGTTTTTTGCTTTTTTCTATAGGCAAGATAAAGTTCAACTAAGCTGTCATAATTTTATGTTTCGAGTTGTTTGTTATTGTCTTTCATTTATATAGCTCTATAAATATTTATCTCTATATATTCTTGCATATTATCCATCTTGTGTCATCCAAAAGTTATAAATAGTATATATATTTTTTATTTCAACTATTGTTTGTAAAAATAAGTCTATAGCAACATTTGGATTACAAAAGAAAAAGTGAAAGTATTACTATACATATACAGTAATCCCTCCTCCATCGCGGGGATTGCGTTCCAGAGCCACCCGCGAAATAAGAAAATCCGTGAAGTAGAAACCATATGTTTATATGGTTATTTTTATATTGTCATGCTTGGGTCACAGATTTGCGCAGAAACACAGGAGGTTGTAGAGAGACAGGAACGTTATTCAAACACTGCAAACAAACATTTGTCTCTTTTTCAAAAGTTTAAACTGTGCTCCATGACAAGACAGAGATGACAGTTCCGTCTCACAATTAAAAGAATGCAAACATATCTTCCTCTTCAAAGGAGTCAGGAGCAGAGATTGTCATAAAGGCAGAGGAAAATCAATAGGGCTGTTTGGCTTTTAAGTATGCGAAGCACCGCGGCACAAAGCTGTTGAAGGCGGCAGCTCACACCCCCTCCGTCAAGAACACAGAAAGAGAGAGAGAGACAGAGAAAAACAAGCAAGCAAAAATCAATACGTGCCCTTCGAGCTTTTAAGTATGCGAAGCACCGTGCAGCTTGTCGTTTCAGGAAGCAGCTGCACAAAAGATAGCAACGTGAAGATAATCTTTCAGCATTTTTAGACTAGCGTCCGTATCGTCTAGGTGTGCGAACAGCCACCCTGCTCAATCCCCCTACGTCAGGATCAGAGAAAGTCAGCGCAAGAGAAAGAGAAATGTAAGCTGGGTAGCTTCTTAGCCATCTGCCAATAGCGTCCCTTGTATGAAATCAACTGGGCAAACCAACTGAGGAAGCATGTACCAGAAATTAAAAGACCCATTGTCCACAGAAACCCGCGGAGCAGCGAAAAATCCGCGATATATATTTAAATATGCTTACATATAAAATCCGCGATGGAGTGAAGCCGCGAAAGGTGAAGCGCGATATAGCGAGGGATTACTGTATACTAATCTCTTCATGAATTGTACAGATCTCATCATATTTCTAACATCTTGGCTAGAATGCGAAACAGAAATCCCTCATTCAACATTCATCAGTTTGGTATCCACCTTTTGGGTGTGATGTTAATTATTTCAGTTAATTACCAGTATTTCCAAAGGCAAAACTAATAAATAATTAACTGAGTGATTAACCCCTCTAACCTACATCAGTGCGGCTCTTTACTTTCATTTCTGCTGAATTTGCTTCACAGCGTAGGTCTTCTGGCCATTGTCTTTCACTCTTCCTCTGGTGCTGCTTGAAGCTACTGACTTTTTGAATTTTGTCAGGGCCAAAGTGAGCACCCCTTACCCCATTCTGTCCAACGCCATTTTAACAGGCCATATCACCACATGTTCAAAAGGTGTTCATGCAGATAGGCATCTGTGATTCCAATGCCTCTCTTTTTACAATTGTGGAAAATTAACATTTTAACAATTTTAAAGATTGACATTGTGCTTGTCTACCTGATACAACTTAAAAGGAAAGTTCATCTTTGCAAGTCTGCCTTATGCTGCAAAAGAAAAAAAAGTCCCTTTACACTAACACTTACTGTTATGTGTGGTTTAGGCAAACTGCTATTACAGAGATTAAACATTCTTTAACACTTTTACCATGAATACTTTTAACACTTTAGTAAAACAGAAGATAACTAAAACACAATTAATACTACCACAATAATAAATTCATATTCTCCTACATTTACTATCAGTAGAGAATTAATTTTGTTGACTAACAGAAAACTAAATGTTGACTGTGGAATGTGTACTTAATGAAATTGAAATTAAATTAAAACAGAGTAACATTAACGTAATACTATCTGAGATAAAACTTTGCATTTATTAATTTTCTTAACCTTTTTAATTCATCACCAACTAAGAAAGAGAAGCAAACCTTTTCCTAGAACAATAGGGCTCAGACAGCAATCAATCCTGATTGGTTTGTCACTCTGTGAATACACTAATATGCACACTTGCACTTATACTGGGACAATTTGGTGAGCAGATTACCCTATCATACGTATCTTTAGGATGGGATGAGAAATGTGCACAGACACCGCTGAAACATGCAAAATCCATCTAGATTTTGACTGAGCTAAAAACTGAAGTGGCAGCATTTAACACTGTGTTACGCCAAGGAGTTACATCAGAATCTAAAACTGGATAGAACTTGTTGAATATAAAAAAGAGAACAAGACATTCTTCTAAAATATAAAATTTATCCTAATGATTCTTCTACAAAAATGGCTTAGAAATCTTATATTTTAGAAAGTTAAGTGTAATCCTAGCCAGTATGATTCTTGAGTGCAGACTGAATAAAAATCGAGTGGTTCAAGGTCACTGAAAATGATTCAGTCAAAGTATTGGCTTCACTTTTTCATAAGATCTTAAAGATATGGCTGCTTCTATTTGACTGACAAAGATTTATACCAAAAAATTGTTATCTCAGACATGTTTTGATTAACATATCAATAAGACATGCAGAAAGACAGTAGCCATACACTGAAAAGGAAATGCCATATATATGAAGTGAACAAACGACAACTCATGAAGCCACATAAAAGGTTAAGGAACCAGCGGACTACTGTTTAATACAGGATGATGTAGAAAAAAGTGGAAAATAGCATGTTAGGGTTCTAAACTAGAAATTAAATGGAGTGCTTATAAGTCATCTGCCTCAGTTGCGTTGAGTTGCAACAGTGGCTGCCTCCTTCTGGTGTCGTTTGGTATTAAAAGGGTGGTTCCCAGAACTGGTGGGTCTAGATACTAAAGATCCGGAAGTCCCGTCATTTATCATCTGTCCGACATCCATCTGAACTGCATGCAGAAAGAAATGTTGAGATGAGTGTTCTCTTTCATCCTAGGATGGTATTGCTTGCTTGGCTTTGAGCCCTGAAAATGTCTCCTACTTACATGTGTTTCACAATATACATATAATATATTGGACTACATTTAGATTTACATTTATGCACTTAGCAGATGCTTTTACCAAAAGTGACTTACAAAAGAGGTCAACATAATCAAATAAACTTCAGTCTGGGGGAACGTTTTGGAAAAAGTATAACAAGATAAGGACACAGAATTGACCATAACAAGTGAAGAGCTTTAAAACCAAGCAGAATACAAAACTAGTTCATTGCCCTCAAATAACTGGTGTGTCCTGAATCATCTGGCCGGTCTGTTAAAGAAGTTAAAACAGAAAACATGACAACAAACTTCAACTTCAGATATAAATCAAAATAGAATTTAAAAAACTGAGTCTGATTATAGAAAAATCAATATTATCAGAAGGGAGGTACCAGAGGAAACAAAAGTGGGAATCCATGCTTGGGGAATAATCAACCATATCAAGAGCAACCCTATAATATCTGAAGGGAATAAGTGTTGAAATGAACCATGTAAAGATACAAGGAAAAGTGCTAAAACTACTAAAATGTTACGATGGAGCTCATGATAAAAGGTACTAAAATTAATCTCCAGTACTTAGAAAACATTGCCCTTAACCTTAAAAAAACCCTGGTTGGATATTTTCCATCATGCCAGTAACATTTGGAAAAGAGCAAATTAATAAAGCATATTTTCATGTGTAACACGTTACCCTGTACAATGAAATTCTTTCTTTGCTGTCCACACCAATTGACAAAACCAACATATAAAGATAAACATAAAAAATAAGTAGCAGATAGATAATAAGTAACAGAGGCAGCATAAAGTATAAAAACAGAATAGAAGTATAAAGTGTAATGTGCAGGTAGGTGTGTGATGGACAAGTCAAATACAGTTACAGTTGTGTGAGGTAGATAGAATGAGGTGAACCATAGTTATAAACTCCAGTCAGTTATTTAGGAGTCTAATGGCCTTGGGAAAGAAAGAGTTCTTTATCCTGGAAGTCCTGCATTTCATACTTCTATACCTCCTGCCTGAGGGTAGAAATGGGAACAGTGCGTGTTGGGGGTGGGTGGGGTCCCTGAGGATCGAGGCAGTTCTCCTGCGGACTCTGCAGTTGTATATGCTCTGCAGAGAGGGCAGTGTGGTCCTGGTGATCTTCTCAGCAGTCTTTACCACTCTCTGCAGGCATTTGCAGTCCATAGCAGTGGTGTTGCCATACCACACAGTGATGCAGCTGGTCAAGATGCTCTCAACAATGCAGCTGTAAAAGTTGCCGAGGATCTTAGTCGACATACCAAACTTCCTCAGCCTCCTCAGAAAGTACAGACGCTGCTGGGCCCTCTTGACCAGCTGTGTGGTGTTAAGTGTCCAAGTGAGGTCCTCACTGATGTAGATGCCCAGGTATTTAATGCTGCTCACCCTCTCCACTTCAAGCGCTTGGATGAACAGTGGCCAGTGAGGTCTCCTCTCCTTCCTCATGTCCACTATCATCTCCTTTGTCTTGTCTGTGTTGAGGGTGAGATTGTTGTCCTCACACCATGACACCAGACTGGTCACCTCCCTCCTGTAGGCCACCTCATCCCCTCCAGTGATGATGCGTCCTATTACTGCAGTGTCATCTGTGAACTTTAGAATGATGTTATCTTTGTGGGAGGCGACACAGTCGTGTGTGAATAGGGTGTACAAGATGGGGCTGAGGACTCATCCCAGTGGGGTGCCTGTGTTTGTGATAATGGTGGCTGAAATCCTATTGCCAATCCTGACAGACAGGAGTCTGCCAATCAGAAAGTCTAGGAGCCAGAGGGTGGAGTGCAGGCCAAGTGCAGACAGTTTATGGGTGAGTTTATGGGGGATAACTGTGTTAAAGGCGGAGATGTAGTCAACAAAGAGCATCCTGATCTAGGAGTCTTTGTTCTCCAGATGGGAGAGGGAACAATGCACCATCAAGAATAAGTCAATTAGTTAACAGAAACAAAACACCTTTAATGAATCTCAGCTTGAATCTACACTTCATTAAACACTCCAATAGCCACAATTGAATGGGTCATTGTGCCCTTATATTGTACTTCTGAGTAACATTTGAGTTAATGTATAAATTTAGGAAAAGGTAATAATCTACTATTACTAATCTAATTACTATTAGCATACAAAATTTCACATTATGGGCACCATTGTGGTCACAGCAGTCAACATTGGTACCATTGAGCTCTTCAAACTTGACTCAATGCTAGGACTTTTTGTGTTGGGTGGCACGGTGGCACAGTGGGTAGCGCTGCTGCCTCGCAGTTGGGAGACCTGGGGACCTGGGTTCGCTTCCCGGGTCCTCCCTGCGTGGAGTTTGCATGTTCTCCCCGTGTCTGCGTGGGTTTCCTCCGGGCGCTCCGGTTTCCTCCCACAGTCCAAAGACATGCAGGTTAGGTGGATTGGCGATTCTAAATTGGCCTTGGTGTGTGGGTGTGTTTGTGTGTGTCCTGCAGTGGGTTGGCACCCTGCCAGGGATTGGTTCCTGCCTTGTGCCCTGTGTTGGCTGGGATTGGCTCCAGCAGACCACCGTGACTCTGTGTTTGGATTCAGCGGGTTGGAAAATGGATGGAACTTTTTGTGTTAAGTTTGTAGTACTAGGGTGTTGTACCGTGTTAGCCATTATGAATGTACAGAAAAGCCAAGCAAAATGACACCTTTTATTGGCTAACTAAAAAGATTACAATATGCAAGCTTTCGAAGCAACTCAGGCCCCTTCTTCAGGCAAGATGTAATACTAAATACAATACTAAAAAAAAGCCTGAACAAATAATATAATTTGAGATATAACACACACACACACAAATTATTCAGGGCATTTGGACAGAGAGGTAAACTGAAAGAAGGGGCAGAGTGTTAGGTTAAGTTAAAAGCCTTCCTGAACAGATGAGTGTTAAGTTTTTTTTTTAAAAAATGAATTGAGTCAGCTGATCTAATTAATTTTGGGAGGTCATTCCAAAGTCTGGAGGCTATACAGCTGACCTGTCACTCATAGAGTGCAGGTTAATCTGGGGCACAACAAGACTGCCAGAATCAGAGGACCTTAGTGGGTGAACAGGAGCATAGTGATGAAGAAGGTCGCTGATGTAGTCTGGTGCAAGGCCATTTAAGGCTTTGCAGGTTATTAATAGAATTTTATATTCAATCCTGTAAGACACAGGGAACCAGTGTTGTAACAGTCAGGATTATGGCATGAAGGCAGGATTTAAGAAGTGTGGTGGAAATGGGGACCAGTACACAAATAGTTGGCCTCATCTTACAAAGAATGTCATTAACAAATGCAGCTGTGACTGGTGAAAATTTAGAAAATAAGCTGGATGGAGTGGGAAGAATGGGAAAATATAAATGGATGATGGATTTATGTTAGTTGAATTAATTTATTTAAATCTTTAATTTTATTGCAAAAAAATGGAGGAATTTTTCAGTAGGGGAGCTAATGGTGCAGGTTGAAGTAGTTTATTGGCTTATCATGGCCATTTTCTGTTATTCTTCTTGGCTGCAGTTAGTGCATCTCCATAAGCCCTTTGGTTGTCAGAGAAAGCCTGTATGTGCACAATGAGGCCAGTCTTAGGCTTGATCACAGATAATGATGAGACAGTTTATCAAGAAGAGATTGGGATCCTGTCACAGTGGTGTCAGGGCACTAACTTCTCTCTGAATGTCAACAAGACCAAAGAGATGATCGTTGGTTTCAGGAAGATGCAGGTAAAGCACACCTCTATTTACATTTGGGACGAGGTTGTTGAAAGAGTCAACAGTTATATATTCCTGGGGGTTACCATCATCGGTTATCTTAAGTGGACAAAAATCACCACAGCAGTCTTCAAAAAAGCCTATCAGTGACTTTACTTACTCAGACATCTGAGGAATGCCTGAATATCTCCAGAAAACCCTCATTAACTTTTATAAACGTACTGTAGAGCCTGTCCTGACATGCTTCATGATGTGCTGGTATGGCAGCAGTTCAACTAAGAATCACAAGGCATGGCAGAGGATATCATTTCTCTAGGACATATTTGCCAAGAACTATATGGAAAAAGCAAAACAAATCAAAAATGGACATTCTTCTTCCATCAGGTAGGCGCTATAAAACTATTAAATCCAGACTTGTGAGAGTTAAGAACAGTTTCTATCCACAGGTAATAAGGCTGCTCAACTATCATATGTGATAAACTATCTGTAATCAAATGTGCAAGTTAAATGCCATATCTTATGTGAATCTTCTGTATGTAATGTTTTTAGTGTTATTTACTATGGTTATAAGTAATAAAACATTTAAGGTTTTTCTTTTCCTGATGTTTTTTTTTAGATTTTTGTGTCTGCAAGGAACATTATACAGGTAAGAATGTTGTTGTACATTGTACATATGACGTTATAAAAAGACCTTGACCTTGACAATATGAAGTCATGCTGTCAGGCTGATAAGCTACTCTAAGTTAGCTTTGCATGGATGTTTTAATGTGTTGTGATGGACTGGCATCCCATCCATGGTTGCTTCCTATCTTGCTTCTTATCCTGCAAGGTTAAGCTGGAGCCAATTTAAACCTTATACTTTGAAAAGCAAGTTCAGGTGGTGGCTCAAGGGAATATTGATATACAGTGTAGTAAAACATACTAAAACTATTACTGCTACCATTATTAATAATAATAGTAATAATTCTGGAGACCACAGACATTAGGAAAGGGCCAGTAAAAGTCTATTTGGTCTGCTCCTACTAGCTGCCTGCTGCCCTTGTGGTCATTCTACAATGAACTACAGTGAAGTCCAGAGCACTTCATTTTTATAAAATATGAAGAAGAAAATCTGGCACCAGGTCTCATAGATTGTTGTGTCCAATGCATTCCAATGTCACTATTCAAGGTCAGGAGTAATTGTTTGGTCAATGACTCTAGGTATCACTGAGAACACTGCATTGTACATAATTTGTTTCATTTTATATTGACAGATAGTAAAAGGTGTTTTAGATGTTATTTTCTGTATAGATTCAGTTTTAGCAGCACTGGACACTTAGCTATAAGGTGCAAATTTATTTCTTTACAAATTGACAGGGAAAGTGTTCAACATAATAGATTTGGTACTTTGTTTTAATACAAACTAAATTGTAGTCTTATTTTAATTACTTGGACTGGATGGCTTATTGTGGCGAAAGACTGGTGCTGGTGATTCAAGGTCAGCAAGCAGAAATCTCATCTTCACAAGCTACGTGACCCCTTAGCAAGTCTTGTGTTCTAGTTGCTTGAAAGCCCAAGGTCACTGTTTAAAATCTTGCTCTTGGCTCACTGAGTGACCTTGAATGAGTCACTTTACCTGCTGCTGCTCCAAATGTAAGAATAAATAGAGTAGTTCTGCAAAATTCTCTTGTGCTAAGCAAGTAAATCACCATATTATGATTAAAGTAAAAGGATATACAAAAATTAAGACTGGCTGAGCAATTCACATTCTATGCTTCAAAGGTATTTTAAAAGGAAACACACTGCTTTACTAGAGCATCTCTTCCCTGCATTTATTTATCCACAATTAACTTTGTTGAGACTCACAGTACTGTATGTTTCATAGATGAAAGGCTTCAGTAAAAAGGGTGGAAGAGACGAAAAAAGAATCTTAATGTTGGCTGCATAAATCCTAGTGGAGACTAAAAAGGAAGTAATAGTGGAAGAGCGGTGGCAAAATGATCCCACGTAGAGTTTAATATGGCACAAAAGTGTTGTTTGTCAGCAGAGCAAGTCAGATGGCTATATCATGACGTTAACTGCAATAACCTATAATAAAACCAGTATGCACTCACAGTCATTGTGAAAAGCATCAGAAATGGGTTTCTGAGCAGCGGCATCAGATCGATGACCTGTCAGATTATGCTACTTGATAAATGTACGTGCAAAAGTATGGAGATGGCTCTAGGACTGTGTTTTTTGTTAAAAGTTCTGGCAAAAGGCAATAAAACCCGTCATCATTGGGACTGTTGAGCATTGAATGCTGCTTTGCCTTCTGATTTTGTGATTTCTGATCTTATTTGTAAGGGGTACAAAAAAAGACTGATTAATAATAACCTTTAACCATTAGCTGTTGATAAAGGCTGTAGCTCCTTACAACAGTGCATTTCAAAGAAAATGTTCCAAAATATGGGTGTAGAGATAGATGATATTGTTCTAAATTATCACTTATACCACTTTTTTCCCATTTGTCAATCAGGAATCAAGGAGTGTACGTGAGTGCAAACAAGCACCTCATGAGCAGGTGAATGCACGCTCAGTTATTGCACTTGTTTAAAGGGGCACACTACATGTGAAAGGGGAATAGGTTACCAGATACCTTGTCAGCTGATGGCAGGAGACTGTTATAAAAATCTATTGGGAATGCAGATGGTGGGGAGGTTAGCATATAGATATAGGTAAACTGTTTTTGCTGGAGCAGATAGGCTGAAATTCTGTAGTGATAGAAAGCTTTGCTACCTTCTGAGTCTTAATGAAAGGGATGGCAAAACACAACTCAAAGCAGAATTAAAGGAAAGCTTGTTGGGACTGAATGTGCTGTGAGGTGAAGTGCCCAGACAGGATTTTTATTACACTTACTTACAACTTACACATTTTTAACACTAGAATTACCAAAATCTACAAAAAAACTCATAAATCCAGCCCACCTTAAATCCCTTCGCACCACTCCATCAGCATCTTTTGTCCTGTAAATGTGCCGATAAAGACAAGCAGCAAGCAGCCTGCTATTCCATCACTCCACCGCCGCAGAATGTGCACAAAGTTCTCCCAGCTCATGCCTTGATTATCTGGGAGTGAAGTGCTGGAGTTTTAGAGTGGAAATAATAGACCGTTATTTGGAACACATGCATTTCATGTATGTTCCGTTTCAACAACAACAACAACAACATTTATTTATATAGCACATTTTCATAAAAAAAAGTAGCTCAAAGTGCTTTACATAATGAAGAAAAGAAAAATAAAAGACAAAGTAAGAAATTAAAATAAGACAACATTAGTTAACATAGAATAAGAGTAAGGTCCGATGGCCAGGGAGGACAGAAAAAACAAAAAAAAAAAAACTCCAGACAGCTGGAGAAAAAAATAAAATCTGCAAGGGTTCCAGGCCACGAGACCGCCCAGTCCTCTCTGGGCATTCTACCTAACAAAAATGAAATAGTCTTCTTTGTATTTAAGGTTCTCACGGAAGGACTTGATGATGATGGTCATGCAGACTTCTGGCTTTTAATCCATCAATGTTGGAACATCACGGTGCTTTGAGTAGATGGTGGTGGCGCAAGCCGCCACCACAAAGAAACCGGAAAAAGAAACAGAAGAGAGTAGGGGTTAGTACGGATTTTAGAGCCACCATGAAAAGTTATTATAATGAATTGGATATACAGAGTATCAGGATTAAATTAAAGTGAGGTTATGAGAAAGCCATGTTAAAATAATGTGTTTTTAGCAGTTTTTTAAAATGCTCCACTGTATTAGCCTGGAGAATTCCTATTGGCAGGCTATTCCAGATTTTAGGTGCATAACAGCAGAAGGCTGCCTCACCACTTCTTTTAAGTTTTCCTCTTGGAATTCTAAGGAGACAGTCATTTGAGGATCTAAGGTTACGATTTGGAATATAAGATGTCAGACATTCTGATATATAAGATGGGGCAAGATTATTTAAGGCTTTATAAACCATAAGCAGAATTTTAAAGTCAATCCTGAATGACACAGGTAACCAGTGTAATGACATCAAAACTGGAGAAATGTGCTCGGATTTTCTTTTCCTAGTTAGGATTCTAGCAGCTGCATTCTGTACTAGTTGCAAACGGTTTATGTCTTTTTTGGGTAGTCCTGAGAGGAGTGCGTTACAGTAATCTAGTTGACTGAAAACAAACGCGTGAACTAATTTCTCAGCATCTTTCAATGATATAAGAGGTCTAACTTTTACTATGTTTCTTAAGTGAAAAAATGCTGTCCTAGTGGTCTGATGAATATGCGATTTAAAATTCAGATTATAGTCAACAGTTACCCCTAAGCTTTTTACCTCTGTCTTGACTTTTAATCCTAATGCATCCAGTTTGTTTCTAATAGCCTCATTGTATCCATTATTGCCAATCACTAAGATTTCAGTTTTCTCTTTATTTAGCTTTAGAAAATTACTATTCATCCATTCAGAAATGCAAATAAGACATTGTGTTAGTGAATCAAGAGAATCGGGGTCATCAGGTGCTATTGATAAATACAGCTGTGTCATCTGCATAGCTGTGGTAGCTCACGTTGTGCCCTGAGATAATCTGGCCTAACGGAAGCATGTAGATTGAGAAAAGCAGCGGACCCAGAATAGAGCCTTGTGGAACACCATATAGGATATCATGTGTCTTTGAGTTGTAATTACCACAACTAACAAAGAATTTTCTCCCTACCAGGTAGGATTCAAACCAATTTAAGACACTGCCAGAGAGACCCACCCATTGACTAAGGCGATTTCTAAGAATATTGTGATCAATGGTGTCAAATGTGGCACTCAGATCTAAAAGGATGAGAACAGATAAATGGCCTCTGTCTGCATTTACCCACAAATCATTTACTACTTTAATGAGTGCAGTTTCTGTGCTGTGATTTGTTCTAAAACCCGACTGAAACTTATCAAGAATAGCATGTTTATTGAGGTGGTCATTTAACTGCATAATGACTGCCTTCTCTAGAATTTTACTTAAGAAAGGCAGGTTAGAGATGGATCTAAAATTTTCAAGAGCAGAGGGGTCAAGATTATTTTTCTTAAGTAGGGGTTTAACTACAGCAGTCTTAAGACAGTCTGGGAAGACCCCGTATCTAATGACGAATTTACTATATCAAGAATATTATCAATTAGCACGCCCGATACTTTGAAAAAACTTGTTGGTATTGGGTCAAGGACGCAGGTGGAGGGTTTCAGTTGAAAATTATTTTATGTATATCAGGTAAATCTATCCTGGTGAAAGAATTTAATTTGTTTGTAACAGAGTACTGGGGTTTAAGAGGATCCTCAGTGTTGGGGAGATATACTATGTTATTTCTAATATCATTAATTTTTTGATTGAAAAATACAGCAATAGCCTCACAGGTTTTACTGGAAGTATTTTGGAGGCATTCCTTTGAGTTACCTGGTTTTAGCAGAGGATCAATCGTCGAGAATAAGACTCTGGGATTACTAGCATTGTTATTTATAATCTTAGAGAAATAGCAGCGCCTCTCAAGATGGACTGTGTTATTGTATTCTGTTATTTTAACCTTTAATATTTCATAGTGGATAGTTAGTTTAGTTTTCCTCCATTTACGCTCAGCTCTACAGCATGTTCTCATTAGATCAAACACTCTTTGGGTCTTCCATGGTATAACAATGCTAGAAGATTTTTTAACTGTCTTTTCAGGTGCAACTATGTCAACAGCAGCTCCCACTTTAGTATAAAATCTTTCCACCTTACTATTTACGAGATCCTCGCTATTATAGTTGGCACTATAAACGGATTGATTGCTTAGAATACAATACAACAATCTGTGTAAACACATTATTAAAATAGAAATATTTTTCATATTTTAGTAATAAATTACAAAACGTAGGCATAAACTATATAATGTGTGAAGCCTGAAGTCTGAAGATCAAATAAACACTTTCACAAAAGGTTTAAGGATGATACAACAGTTTCGTGGTGTAGCGGTAAGAATTACTGACTTGTAATCAAGAGTCACCAGTTCGATCTTAACTGCCTCCTATATTTAACGTTTTCAGTAGTGAGCTGCTCTTATTGTTAATATTATACAATAAACACATACATTTGCTTTTTGTCTGTAACAGCCGGTATACATTTATAGTACTTGTAAAAGTTAGCGTTTTTTTTTTCACTTTTATTCTCTCAGTCACGATCACGATACATACTACCACCCTAGGGATCTGACGCTGTTAGTTTTTTATTTGAAACTGGGAATAACTGTAGATGTGAGTGGTGTTTTGAGACAATAGAACTGGACATTCTCTGATCTGGATGGATAAAAACTGATACACAAACGCTGGTGAATCTGCTTTATTCATATCTCACTGTCACTTGATTTTTAATGCATTATTTAAGTAAGCACCCAATTAAAATACAATAAATAATCAGTAAATAATTCAAAGACATGATTATGTAATTTACAAAGTACAAAACAAACACAATATATCTAACCTGACACCATACATCCACTGATCCTCAGGAAACACATAACCTCATTTGTTGTTTGCATAACATTTCGTTTTGATCCGTGAGCAGCAATGATGTCCTCCATAAGCAGAAGACTGCCAAAAAATGTACTAGAGGTACTTTTAATACTTGGCTAGAGGCCTTTCTCTTATTGAACTTGAATTCGACTGCCAGAAAACAAAGTTACTAAGAATTTCTCTTGGTATTTTACTTTCATACATATAACAAAGTAAACACAATTCAATAGTACAATATATAATACATGGCACAATCACAACATTATATACAGTAGAAGTGAAAAATATAACCAAAGCAAAATTATATATAAAATTATATAGTAATACAGTATTGCACTCCTGCCCAGTAATATATCAAGAAAGTCCTTATACAATAAACCAAAATAAACATAATTTAGATTGGATGAAGAAGTTAATAAATCAGGAAAAGACATAGACTGTGTTTAACCAGAGTGACTGCACTAGGAAAGAAACTGTCTCTGCGTCTAGCAGTTCTTGCCTTTAGTGACTGTTAACATTTCCACAATGGTAAAACTGAAAGAGATGGTTGCCCAAGTGAATGTAGTCTTTGATTATATTTATGGAATATTTCCTGATCTGTGATGTATACAGGACATCAATGGAGTTCAGTTTCAGGCCTTACACTCCAAATCGTACCCTTAGATCTTCAAATGAGTGTCTACTTATAACTCCAAGAGCTAAACTTAAAAGAAGTGGTGAGGCAGCCTTCTGCTGTTATGCACCTAAAATCTGGAATAACTTAGTGATAGAAATCCACCAGGCTAATACGGTGGAGCACTTTTAAAAACTGGTAAAAACCCATTATTTTAACATGGTTTTCTCATAGCTTAATTTTAGTGTAACCCTGATATTCTGTATATGCATTTAATTAGTGCTTCTGCTTTGCAGTAAGGAGACTGTGGAAGATTGTGGGTTCGCTTCCCGGTTCCTCCCTGTGTGGATAGCGCTTTGAGTACTGAGAAAAGCGCTATATAAATGTAATGAATTATTATTATTATTAATTATTGTTTTTTCATGGCAATCCGTACTAACCCCTACTTTCTTTGCTATTCTTTTTCCGGTTTTCTGTGGTTGTGATCTGCGCCATCACAACCTGATTAAGGCACCATGCAGTCCTTACATTGATGGATTGAAGGCCAGATGTCCACATGACCATCATCATCTAATTCTTCCACATGAAGCCTGAATACCATGAGGACTGATTTAGATTATATATGTTAGGTAGAATGCCCAGTGGGGGCTGGGTGGTCTCTTGGACTTGGAACCCATGCAGATTCTGTTTTTTTCTTCTCCGGCCCATCTGGAGTTTTTTTTTTTCTCTCTTTCTGGCCATCGGACCTCACTTTATTCTTTGTTACTTAGTATTGCCTAATGTTATTGTTATATTTTTCTTTTTTCTTTTTTTTATCTTGGAAAGCACTTTGAGCTACATCATTTGTATGAAAACATACTATATAAATAAATGTTGTTGTTGTTACAGTCTTATCTGCTGTCTGCATAACACATAGCTTTTTCTGCTTGTAGTGAGCAGATATACTGCCATACTGGACTGCTGTGGAAAAAATGAGGATTGTTGTCCTTTCATTAGCAGCTCCATAAAACTGCACCAGCACTATCTGGGACAGGTTAAACTTAATAAGTTGATGGAACACAAATATTTGCTGGATATTAGGAGTGACAATATCAAAATTTCTGAAATGTATTAGAGTTGATCTCCTTTGAACCCAACCCTTATGACTTTAGCATGTCATATAAAAAGTGTAGCCTTAAGGCTCAACAGTCATGCTTCCACCTCTGCAAGCTTTCAAAGATGCATGCATTTTAGGAAACTAAAACATAAAGTAAATAAATAGACCAAGGCATATAAACAGTCAATAGAACTGGGAGAAAAAAATAAAATTTTTCTCATTGTCATCTTCAGTAACCCTCCCTGTCACCAAAACTAATCCAAATGACATCAGAAAGCTGTTAAGTCCACCATTACTCCATGAAGGAAGTGTTGTTAGATGTTCCTGTGGAACAATTTCAGACTATTGCTGCTTCCATGGTTCTCTGTGTATAGGCCATCCTAATGAGTGCATAAGGCAGTCCAGAAAGTTCACTGAGTGGCAGTTTGGTGGTATTTCATTTTTTTTTTTAATTCAGGCTCTTCTTATGGTAATATTGCAGCCTAGTGATGGCCTTAATTAGAAAAGAGCTATATAAAGAATGCTTGATAAAGAATAAGTGCGCAGATCCATTAAATTGAAAAAAATGTATTCTTTTGCACTCAAAGGCAAAATGTGCCTTAACCCATCAATATGCCTAATTATTTACATTTATTTGTTATTTAAAAATTAAGCGATAGTTTGAGAAGGTAGAAATGGACAAACTAAATATAAAAGTTAGTAAAGATGCAAAAACTTGAAAGGTCACACTGGAAAATGTGAAACCACATGCAGAAACCATGTAGAACATTCTATAAATGTAAAAAAATCAAGTGAAGAAACTGTCATTTTCTGCTCTGCCTTTTAAGGGTTTTTAATATAATTTAATATAATTTTATATTTTAATTTATAATATTTTTAATATACTGTACATACTTAATGTATGCAAAGAGTAACTGATGTGAATAGTGCATTGGGCAGAACCAACAACCTAAGGAACAACAACTGCATCAGAAATGACAAAAAACTAAATGTGTATCATCACGTGACATTTTCATTTTCTTTGTCCTACAGTTTGCAGATCCTCCCTTTCCAAGGTTCATGGAAATATATAAATAAAATGCATTATTATTATTTATTATTACCCTGTTCAAGCTTCCCCTCTTCCTGCATGTGAGGCCTCCTATTGCCCTAATGCTGATCAGACCCTGAGGAGTGACTTTTTAATCTGACGTTTCAGTGAGGGGTTAAGTATGGCGTGCTTGCTGGCTAATTAGAATTTAATTACCAAATTACTTTCTGATTGCTTTAGGTTTGTAAATCACCAGTGAACCAGGCATGGCCTGATTGCAATAATTATGGCTGATAATTGGAATCTGTGAGAGAGCAGGGTTCACAAAGCTCAAGAAGCTGAAGATGTGGCAGGAAAATTAACTTCTTGTTGGCAAAGGTAGACAGTAGATCCAATCATTTTTTGGGTGGATTGAGATTCTAGTCACAGCTCATATGCTTGGAAAGATGGAACAGAACCTATTGAGAAAGTGGTCACAAAACAGTAGCTCAGGACAGAATTCACTACAGCGGTATCAGAAGGGCCTGTGAAAGATAAAGCAAGTGGAAATCGGGTTTGAAGAGGTTCATACCTCTTTGAACAGCACAATAGTCTTTATGTTAACTGGATGCTTCAGTTGGCTAAATCTATAAGCTTATTTTTTAATTCCACTAATTCTGTTCATCAAGTCAATTTAATTTATTAACTGAAAGCACTAAAATGATATGATCCATTTATAAGGTCATACCAGAATCAACTTCACCAGTCCATCAAGCTTTTAAACATATTATAAAGCACCTTAAAGCAAATTAAATGTATGGCACAACATAAAATCTACCACTGCAGTGTATAGCCGCACATACTGTAACAGCTAAAGTAACTTATCAGTGGGACAGACCTGGAGTGTAATTTTCATTTGAATCCATATTCACAAGGATTACAACTGGGTGCCTAAATAATGGGCTGTTTTAGTTGGATCACACATTCATCTATTTACCAAAATATGCTAAATGTCTATACATATGAGATTCCTATTCTAGCAGCAATAGGTATAAGGCAGATCTTTGTTATTTTATTTTATTAAAAGCAAGTAACATTCCATACAGTCAAAACAAGAGTGAAAGAGAGGAATGCCAATAGCTAGAGTAAAACTTTAACAGTAGAAAAGAGGGAAGAGAATCATTTTCCCTAATATAAATGCTTATTTAAAATGTTATTGATTTGATCCTGCCAGGTTTTAAAAAAAAGTTTTCAACAGATCCTGTAAATGAGAATTTGAATTTTTCCAATTTCAAATATTATAGGACATCAGTTACCCAGTGACTTAAAAGAGGTGGGTTTGGATTCTTCCCGTTGAGCAAAATAAGTCTACCGGCTAGTAGTGAGGTAAAAGTAATTACAGTTTGTTAGTCCTTCTCCATTTGAAGCCCAT
The DNA here is from genome assembly GCF_900747795.2 of Erpetoichthys calabaricus. Classification (NCBI taxonomy): domain Eukaryota; kingdom Metazoa; phylum Chordata; class Cladistia; order Polypteriformes; family Polypteridae; genus Erpetoichthys; species Erpetoichthys calabaricus. Next base: position 111,054,526 of record NC_041404.2, read on the forward strand.
CCTGGAGTACACCAAACACAGCTGTTAGTGGATTAGGAGTGATTGTGACAACAAGTCCATCTCGTAGGCATTTAAAGATCTTGGTCCGGAATGTTGTTAATTTGGAGCATGCCTGGTACAAGGCCCAACTTTTGATGGAATGCATTCAAGCACACTGCCACACTCCCTTTCATAAATCTGGATTTTTTAATCAACATAGCATTTGCCTGTTTTCAGACAGGAATCAGTTTACAGTTTTCATTTAATCTTAGCATCATGCCATGGGTACAAGGCACCAGATAACACCCACATGAAAATGATGAGAATGTGCAAAGTCCCACAGATAGTAGTGTGGCTGGGAAACAAATTAAGGTTCGCAGAATTATAATGCCATTATGATTGTTATAGAATGAAATTCTGTTTTTCTATCCTCCCTCAATAAGTGGCCCTATCTTTATGTATTTCTAGATAACTGTGGAGATAAAAGTTAGATGCATCACTGTGATACAGAGTTCTAAAAACTATCAAAATAATAAAAGCATGATGATTTCCATCTAGGGCTGCCATAATTAATCAATGTAATCAACTAATCGACTAAAAAATGTAATCATATTATATTTTCTTAATTGACATTGGGCAGGCAGAAAGAAAGAAAAGACCTTATCAGGCCATGAGTGACATTTCTATCATTAAAGGATTAAGGTCTGACATCATTTCTCGAAATGTTGATAAACTAATGTCAAATATGCCACTCCAGAATTACATAAACCAGAACAAGGAAACATTACCATTAAATCTGTCTTAACAAACCTAACAAATTTTGCTAGCATGAAAATGTCACTTTACTTGTAGTTTTAGTTTTGCCCTAAATATTTAAAGGGCTCAGACCAGAGGAAATTGGGGGAAGGTCTGTAGAAAGAACCTGTGTGAGTGTTGTCATTTTACTGGTTGATTTTACTGAGTCGTCTCCAGATGCGTACTCTTGTTCCGAGAATCACGTTTGGCCACCAAGACTACACTGTGTTTAGATGGCTGCCATGAGTGCCCACTTCTGTCACAATATATTGAATATGTTATATTGAAAATATATGAAAAACGGGCATTGTATAGAATGCTTAGGCAATATATAGAATGCCTGGCGTTTTTGGGCAAAGTATGAAATATCCAAATTATTTTAATATTATATATACTTTCCCTAGGCATTGTATTTAATACCTAGGCATTATATAGAATGACAGATGCTATTTAGGCAAAGTATTAAAAGAGAGTCATGAAAAGGCTTTGATTGAAAAGATGTATATGAAAATGAAAGAAATACAAAATAAAGTATAGGACTTTCTTATTGTGGAAAACAAGAGAAAATAAAATCTGAACCTACTTGTTGCAACAAGGAAGGAAAAAGTTTTATTTTAAATTGCACTTAATTCCAAACAAAGACTGAAATGCAAATGGTGAATTCTCCATCTGAGTCAAACGTCGAAAGTCATGTGACATTTAAAAAATCATTAGCAGGAGTATTTTATACTTTGTCGGTTTGTCTTTTGTCATTGTATAGAATGCCTAGGAAATGTGTGACATATTAATTGTTTCATACTTTGACGCACAATTTTCGGCATTCTATGTATTGCCTAGGCATTCTATACAATGCCTGCCTTTCATACATTGCCAGTAACATATATAAAAACATTCACATAAACATACATATATATGCATAATGTATTTTGAATATTACTGTTGTGCTTGTACATAGAAGTGCACTATTTAAAAAAAACACTTTTATTTCTAGTAGTGTAATGGGAAGCATACTCCCCAGTGATATTAATTACAAATACCATTTCCTAACTGGGGCGGCACGGTGGCGCAGTGGGTATCGCTGCTGCCTCGCAGATGGGAGAGCTGGGGACCTGGGTTCGCTTCCCGGGTCCTCCCTGCGTGGAGTTTGCATGTTCTCCCCGTGTCTGCGTGGGTTTCCTCCGGGTGCTCCGGTTTCCTCCCACAGTCCAAAGACATGCAGGTTAGGTGGATTGGCGATTCTAAATTGGCCCTAGTGTGTGCTTGGTGTGTGGGTGTGTTTGTGTGTGTCCTGCGGTGGGCTGGCACCCTGCCCAGGATTGGTTCCTGCCTTGTGCCCTGTGTTGGCTGGGATTGGCTCCAGCAGACCCCCGTGACCCTGTGTTCGGATTCAGCGGGTTGGAAAATGGATGGATGGATGGATTTCCTAACTGGAAGTGTTCTTGCCTGGTTTAAATCTTACCCTACGGAACAACAGCAATTTGTAACTGTTGGTGGGATGAGGTCAGACCTGTCCCACATATCTCATGGTGTTAATCTGGGATCTGTTATTGACCCTTTACTTTACATTATATATATGCTTTCCTTTGGCACCATTATCAGAGGGTACAGTTTATAGTTTCAGTGCTATGCTGATGATAATCAGGTCTTGCTACATAAAGGGGCCACTCAAACCTTACTGCCCCCTGCATTGGTTTCCTGCCTGGCTGATGTAAAACAATGGTTGACACGTAGCACTACCACATAAGGAGTTTGTATTGTGTGTATTGTATTGTGTCTTGTTTGTATTTTGTGTGCTTTTCATCACGGCCAGGGGCTTCCACTCAGATTTAGGAGGTGGAGCCTTTCGCAGTTCAGGATCAGGAACTGAGAGGCAGTGATTTATGGCATTGCCTCCTGTCATTAAACGGACGCTTGAAGGCGCTGTTGCCTTGTGAAACCCAACAGACAGATGCAGACACTGGTTTAAAAGCATCCAGAAGTATTTTTATTTTCTTCTTCAAAGTGCCACAAAGCACCTCCACCACCATAAACAAGTAATCACTAATAATAAATGCACACTATTAAACACAATAATTCTCCTCTCCTCCCAGCAGCTCTGTCACACACTCTCCCAACTCTGGCTCAGCTTGCTGGGTCTCCACCAATCCTTTATATAGTCCTTGACCCAGAAGTGCTCCTGTCCTTCTGTCCATGTGATTCATTAGCACTTCCGGGTCAGATGGAGACTTGTATTTTTCTTCAGCCCGGAAGTACTTCTGTTCTTCCGTCCTCATGACTTGGGAGTACTTCCGGGCTATACGGGAAACAAAAATCCTCTCGTCTCCCTGCAGTGTCACATGGTGGCCCCCACAGTACCCAGCAGGGTTGTGAAGCCAAACTCCATCTTCCACGATGCCCTGCGGGAATCCAGGGCACCTCTAGGCTGCAGGGAAGATGCCATCTAGCATCCTGAATGTGTTGGCTGCCAGCCGTCCATCACGCTCCATGGGCGGGATCTGGAAGGCCGACAGACAACACTGTTCCGGTTAGACAGCCAATGAAAGAACGCAGTGCTGAAATTAAAATCAGCAAGAAGGAAGTGATCGACAGAGGAAAAGTCACTTTACGTAGCAAGGGAGAGAGGACGAACGCTATTGATGCCAAGGAAAAAAAAAGCAGATGTCTCGCCTCGAACACTGGGGAAAGGTTAGTGAGGTGGCCACCTGCATGCCTTTTTTTTCTTTCTTTTTTTGGACTGTCCATAGGCTTGGCTTTTTGATTTTCGGAGGGTGAGATCTGTAACCTTTTTGTTATAGTTTTCGGGATACTGCTGTCATCCATCTTTCCTCGATCCTTCACAATCTTGTCTTTTTCTTTCTTCAGGTCACATTGAAAGTGCTTGAGTATATTTATGTATATATATATATATATATATGTGGGGGTTGGTTGGGACTGGCCATCCTTTCTAACGAAAAGTGGGGATTTGGGGTGTTTGAGGGGGGTGTTTATGTTATGGGATGGGCATTTGCTTGAGATATGGTTAAAGTGGACTTTATTTTGTTTTGGTGTGGTAGTGAGTAAAAGTGTGTAATTGGTTAGTTTAAATATATAAATATATATAAATAAATAAGTTTATGATTTTGTTTTTCTTGTGTTGTTCCACATATGTTTCTTTTTGTTTTTTCTTTGCTTAATACGAAGCTGGGAGGGGAGAAGGGACAGAAGTTATTGGTAATGAAGCATGGCCCTCTTTGGAGACTAGGGCAATCGTTACAGACTGATCATAAAGACTAAATGGTGAAAAAACAGAGGCCATAATCATCTTATTCCCCAGTGTTTTACGGAAAACAAATACTTTTTCTTTGACAATCCCAGGTTTTATTATATCTTAATCAACCCATGTCAAAGATCTAGGTGCCATTCTTGACCTTACACTCTCTTTTGAACCACATATCAATAACATCACTAAGGCAGCTTTTTTACAACTCAAACAAACTGCAAAATTGCATCGTTGTCTCACTGATAATTGCAACCCAGACCCTTATTCATGCTTTTTTCACCTCACAGCCTGACTACTGCAATGCTCACAGCCTAAACAGACAACAATATTTACAAGATTCAGCAGCAGGATCCTCACACATTTAACTGTTTGAGGGCTGAATATTTTTTTCCAAAAGACAGTTTTCTGAAAAGTAATGGCCTCACACAGAAATTAAAATAAAACATCTGTTGCTGCATGTTGTGGCTGACAGTTTGCCAAGAATGTGCAGCAGGCTTGCTGCCAGGCTGTTTTCACGTTGCTGGGGCAGCAGCAGCGGTCACGGTCACAATGCATTGCAATCTGGTTTCTACCACTTTTCATTGTAAATGGCAGTAGTCCCAGCTGAACATTGTTCTAGGCGTGTCTGCTACATGAACCTGTTCAGCACCACGACTGGGGACCAATCAGCTGAAGCTGGAACCTTACATTTTTTTCGATCACTTGCATCAAAATCGGAGTCCGACAAGTCATAGTCCAATTCAGAGATAATAGGCAAAACGTCGTCCACGGAGTATTTTGCTTTATGCATTTGCTTTGATTTCTCGCCAGATGTTAGTGCCATTTATGCCATTGTTTGCACCTTGCTACTCACACGAGCACAGGAAATCTCAGTCAAAACCAATTAAGCTAACTTTGCTTCTAGCAATGAGAGTCCAACTAAAACATAACAGTTGGTTTTATCACAGTTTGCAGATAATTACCACCTTCAACTCTCCTTTTGACAAGAGTTGACATCAGCCCTGAAAGAGTTAAAACCTTGGTGGAATATATTACTAAAATACTTTGGCAATTGCACTGGTTCCCTGATCATTTTCACATTCATTATAAACTCCTCCTTTTAGTTTTCTTAAGGCCCTTCATGGGATGTCCCCACCTTATCAGTTTTCCTTCCTAACCCTATCACGTTCTCTGACACCATGTTGTTAAATGTCCCATTGTGTAGGTCCATGGTTATGGGATACCCTGACTCTGGTGCACTGTGCCCACACCTCACTCTGTGTTTTTAAATCTCAACTTAAAGCCCATCATTTTAACATTGCATGTTGTTAGCTTCTGCTAACTTTGTAGATTTTTATGGCTTTGTTTTATTCTTTGTTGTATTTTGTGGTGTACAGTATCCTTGGGTATTTTGAAAGACACTTTAAAATAAAATGTATTATTATTATTATATTTCAGTTCTTTGTATCTTGAAGCCTATCAGCTGGTGTGAAAACTAGATAGATAGATAGACAGATAGATAGATACTTTATTAATCCGCAAGGGGAAATTCACATACTCCAGCAGCAGCATACTGATAAAAACATTATTAATTAAAGAGTGATAAAAACACAGTGCAAGTTAAAAAGTGCAAGGTGGAGAGTGCAAGGCAGGTGTAACAGTCAATAACATTGTATAATGTTAACGTTTACCCCCCCACCGAATATCAACATGTACCTTCTCAACATAGTTTTGAAACTGTTCGTGCATTGATTTCCTCATTATTGAATTTTCCTCATTATTGTTTCATTATTATTATTATTATTAAGTAGGCATTTGAGAAGTATATTGCCCTGTGTGGGGAACAGCCCGGACACAGACAGGTAAACATGTTGGTTTCACCACACACACGTTTATTGTACATAATATACAAAGGTCAAGTGCACAATCCCAGTGCCTCAGCACCAAACACCCCTTTAAGTCCTTGGCCACACTCACAATGCCTTCTTAGTCTCTGGTCCGCCTCCACTCCTCTCCACCAAGCTTCGTCTTCTTCCTCCCGACTCTTGCCCCTGACTGGAGGGAGGCGACCCCTTTTATTCACCCCGGAAGGACTCCAGGTGCATCCTGAGGGCTTCTGTAGCCACACCCCTGTGTGGCGAAAGCTCTGTCGGCGTATCCGGAAGTCCTCCGGGTGTCCCCAATACTCTTCCCTCTAGCATTTCCGGGTGTGGCGTAAGTACTGAGGTCCAGGGCTCCCAAGGCATTGGGGCACCCCCTGGCGGTGACAACGGGCCCCTACAGGGTTGAGCTTCCAAGCTCTGTACCCGTGGTCCCCAAAGCAACCAGGGAGGACGCCCCCTCGTGTCCTGGAGGAGGCACAAGCCCTCCTCCGCTCCTCCTGGGCATCCCGGCCAGGCATGAACCCCTGCCAGGTACCACACCTGATACTATCATCAGGCTCAAGGCATCTACTTAACCTGCATAACATGCCCTCCATTTAGATCACTTCTCATCATTCTGGGAGTAGTTTCCTTATCAGACATTCCTCTCGAAATCTGTTTAAACATTTCTTTTTCACTTCAGAGTTATCTCAATAAGCTTTTGCATGATGTGTTTGTATTATACCCACATTGCAGATACTTCTATTATGTTTCTTTCTGCCTCTATGTTGCTTAAGCATGGCATTTTATGCTCCACTAGATATAGCAGTGGGTTGGATCATGCAGAATAAACAATGTAATCATTCTGAACAAAAAATGCATTAGTTAAGTCTAAAAAGCAGAAAGAATATAATGGTGTGTCATAGGGAGGTCCTGTTTACTTTAATAATATCTTCTAAAAAGAGCTGACTTCAAAGCAATAAAGAGGAGGGCTCAGTGGTGCATAGGTAAGTGGCCAGAGTTAAGACACCAATCAGATACAAGGGGCTGTAGGAGCAGATAAGACAGTAAGAAATGAACTAGCAACAGATATTCACTAAGCAAGATTTATTTATTTATTTTAGATTGAACAGTTCTTAGCAGTCCAGAAATAGAGCGGTTAAGTGTGTGTCAGTATAAGGGTTCATTAATATGGGGAATACAAACAGTGTGAGTGGGGAGCTTTTAAGTAAGGAATAAGAGGAGCACAAAGTTTGGAGAACTGACAGAGAAAAGTAAAGTTAGCCTCATAGAAGGACAAATAGCAGTCAGTTGAGAGGGAGAACATTACAGGAGCTTAAGGGGTCAGAAGGTGTAAAATACAACAGCTGTAGCAGTTCTATAATCTAATTTTTTTGGCTTAAAGTTTTTAGTTTTATCATTTAAGTGAAATCATTTCATTTTAATTAAAAAAAAGAAAAAATTGAGGCAGTTTTAGTAATCCTAAATCAAATTTTAATAATGAGGCCAGTGCAATGCAAGTCCTGTTGGATATTGGACTTTTTAGATGATGGCTTGGAGGAGCCAGTCTTCTATGAGGGCTACATCTACAGGAAATGCCAGCTGATCCAGCACCTTGAGCTCAGGGTCGCTGAACTGGAGGAGGAGCTGGCTGGCCTATATTATAGTAGAGAATTGTCAGACCTGGCCCAGGTGTCCTTTAAAGAGGTTGTGTGCACCCCTAAGGTGGCATGGGAGGAGATTCCAGATCAGACAGGTAGAGATAGGTGGGACGTGGTCACAAGGCGCAAGGTAAAGGGTCCATACTGTCTAGGAGCGTCAACCCCAAAATTGTCAAACTGTTTCAGGTCCTTGCAGAACTGAACAGTGTCTCTGATGATTCTGAGGTGGCAGGCATAGACGAAGAGCCCCAATGGGCCACCTCAAAACCAAAAGCATACATAAGGGTAGCACGTCAATTCTGCAAGCCATATTCAAAAGGTTAGGTGCCAGGCTGAGGAATGAGACTGAGAAGGTAGTCTTTTGTGAAGTACTGCTTGTGCTATGCACCAGTCTTGGAAGGACTGAGAAGATTAGAAGAAGGCTTAACGTGTGTCTTAAATCTTGTGCAAGGTAGAAGGATATAGGTTTATGGTGCATTGGGACTTCTTTTGGAACAGATGAAACTTGTTCTGCCGTAATGGGTTACAACTGAACTGGAGGGGCACCAATGTATTGGGGAGGCATATGAGTAGGTTAATCGAGGATTGTTTAAATTAGGGAGTTTAGAACAGGCGAGGTTTAGATCTATACATGGAGGAACAAACAATAGTGTAAAAATAAAAATGCGTAGTAATGTAAATTCTAACCCAACGTTTAAATGTAAAAGGAGTAACGCATTACAAATAGCTTGCCTTAATGCAAGAAGTTTCAAAAATAATGCAAGTGAGTTGGAGTTGTATGTAGCAGAACATAATTATGATATTATAGCAAACCTGGCTAACAAAGATAGGGATGAGTATAACATAAAGGGAAACACATTTTTTAGGAAGGATAGACATAACAGAAAAGGAGGTGGCGTTGCTGTTTATGTCAAACATAATTTAAATGCAAGTCTTCTTCAGCTGGACAATGAGCCCCATCTTAGTGAGGATATGTGGCTTTGTCTGGAAGGCATTAGGGAAACAGGCCTTATTTTAGGAGTGTGTTATGGACCACACAGTCCAAACAGTAACACACATCTTTTTAGTATTATTAAAAAGGCAAATTTACAGGGGACATTATAGTCATGGGGGATTTTAACTATCCAAATATTAACTGGGATAACCTTGCAAATGGCAGAGCTTTTAGAAGTAATTAGTGACTTTTTTTAACACAGTATGTTAAAGCACCAATGCGGGGTGAAGATTGTCTGGATTTAGTATTTTGTAATAATCAAGTGACCGTAATACAGGCAGTCCCCGGGTTACGTACGAGATAGGGACTGTAGGTTTGCTCTTAAGTTGAATTTGTATGTAAGTTGGAACAGGTAAATTATTTTAATAAATGCAATTTGGACAGATGTTTGTCTCAACATATTTATTTTTACCTTTTTGTGCATGCACAGTAAATGCTTAAACATTTTCAAATACAGTACAGCCTTAAACAATGTTGGTAAAACTTGATGGGCTTGACGAAGAGGATGAGACTGGTCTCTTAAAGTAGGCATCAAGGGAGGTTTGCATGGAGCTTTTCTTTTTTCTCATCATAAAAAGCCTTGTTGCATCTTAGGCCTTTGGTAACTGTTTGGTAAACTTTGGTGAACTTCTCTGTATCAAGATCTTGCACCTCTAAATTTGCCATTCCTGCTTCGATGAGACGAAATGCATCAGCTAACTGTTTTGTAGAGAAATTTTTGTTGGAGTCCCTAGGTCCTAGTTTTCTTTGCTGAATGCTATCATCTGCTGTTCTAGTTTCATAAGGTCTTCGTTGGTTAGTTCTTTGCTATGTACGTAACAGTACAAGCAGGCTTGCTATTGAGAATGAATGGGGGTGGCAAGGGGCGGTTCACCACCCGTAAACCACACAGTCACCTCCACTTGCACACAGTATGTTGCCTGCAGCGTCCACCCACTGAGAACGAACAGGGTGCGGCCAAAGGCGGGTAGTGAATTGCCCATCAGCGCCCCCATTCAACAGGCAGCCACCCAAGGCAAACTACAATGCTGCCCCCTGCCGCCCCATTCACCCTCAATGGCCTCCATTCAGCCACAACCAGGTCACCACTTGCAGTACCACCAGGCGCCCACCGAGAACGAATGGGGCAGCCATTCAAGGGACACTGCAAGGCTGTGTGGTGGGCAGGCAGTAAAATGCCCACCTCTGCTCCATCCAGGCTCCGTCCAGTCAGGAGCAGTAGCTGTGGTGGTGTGGTGGGCGGCAGCGAACCGCCTTGTCAAGCATCTGTCCTGCACACGAGCAGTACCGTGTTTCCTTGAAAATAACACTGGGTCTTATATTAATTTTTGCTCCAAAAGATGCACTAGGGCTTATTTTCAGGGGATATCATATTTATTCAATTACAACAATATTCTTCTGGAATATCATCATAACTCTCCACATTTAAACCCTGAATTCCAGCCTGAATTTCTTGCTACCCCAGCCGCTTTTAGGATCCTACAGGATCGATGTGCGTGCTTCGATGTTTGATGAATGGTTCGATGTGGTGAAGCAAAATGCCAACATACGGTACAAATGCATTTGTGGTGCTTTTATATTCAAGTGTCGCATATTCCCCAAAGTAATGACACGATATATTTTAAAATTCTCACATACCATCTTGTGCGCCATCTTTTTTTTTTGCTCCTTATACCATCAGAATGTGCGGTGGCGTATTTGAGCCACAGAGAAAAAAAAATAAGGACATAATGAAAATGCCTATTTTGTGATCAAAGTGGAGATTTCTGCTTAAAACTCAAAATACCCACTTTAACCTTGTAGTTTACTTTATCATTAACCCCTTAACCGCCCTCTGCTGGATATATCTGGCATCGTAGCTTTATTGCTGACGCCTTACTGCCGGAATTATCCGGCACATTTGCCTGTGGTTATGTGAATGCCTGGCGCGTAGTATAACTGACAGTTTGGCGTGGGTATTATTACTACGTTGTATTTTGACAACTCTGCGGTTGTATTGGCCGCTCACATGATGTGATTCGAAAGTGAAAGCTGTGAATATGGCGAAACGTAAACTGACTTCAAGTGAGGTTTTGCAGGCGATTTTGGACAATAATTCTGATCATGATTGTAGCAGTTCTGAAAAAGATTTTAGCGACAATGATGATCAGCAACGTGCGCTGCATGATACTGTGAATGACGACGCATCGAATGATGGCGATGAGTGGGTGTATCCCCAGCATCTCAACTGGACTGCTGCCCGTTATCTGAGCCAGATATGAAAGATCCAAACCGGTGTCCATCGGGTCTTTAAGCGGCTCCCTATGCACTCGTGCGTGACATGACCCCCCTTCTCAGCCCAGACCTATTGGTCGGCCCGAACCGAGAGGTCGTGAAACCGAGAGAGAGCGTCAGCGTTAGGTTGGAAGTTACTGCGATGGTAAGTGATGGTGAACTTATTTGTTTGCAGGTCCAAAAACCACCTGGTGACTTGAGGGTTTGACTCCTTATGAACAGCCATCCACTGGAGGGCAGCATGGTCCATCACCAGGGTGAACTCCTGCCCCAACAGGTAGTACCGCAGGTGAGTTACCACCCACTTAATGACCAAAGTTTCCCGTTCTAACACTGCATACCTTGTCTCCCGGACCAACAGTTTCCGGCTCAGGTAAATCATGGGGTGCTCGACACCATTGATGCTTTGGCTCAGCATGGCACCTTGACCTGTGTCCGAAGCATTGGTCTGGAGAAGAAAAGGAAGAGGAAAGTCAGGATTTCTCAAAACAGGTGCCATTGTGAGGGCCATTTTTAAGTCACTGAATGCCCGTTCCGTCAAGTCATCCCACATCACCTGAAAAGGGGCCCTTTTCTTTGTCAGATTTGTCAAGGGGGCAGATCTCTTGAAAAACCGAGGTACAAACTGGCGGTAGTAACTCGCCAATCCTAAGAAAGCTTGCACTTGCCTCTTGATTATCAGACGGGGCCATTCAAGGATGTCTTTGACTTTTGAACACTGTGGTTTCACCAGCCCCTCTCCCACCAGGTAGCCTAAATATTTGACCTCATTCAATCCAAAAAAACATTTCCGGGGATTGATACATAGCCAGGATTTCACTAGCGTCAAGAGGACGGCATAAACCTGCAGCACATGCTTCTCCCAGGTGCCGGACAAAATGACCACGTCATCAAGGTAGGCGGCTTAGTAGGACTGGTGGGGCTTTAGCACTCAGTCTACCAGACGCTGAAAGGTCTCTGGCACCTCGTACAGTCCAAATGGGAGAACCTTGTATTGCCAGTGTCCGCTAGGGGTGCTAAATGCTGTTTTTTCTCTTGCGGATGCTGTTAAGGGAATTTGCTAGTATCCCTTAGTCATGTCAAGAGTAGTCAAATAACGTGCTGTCCCCAGCTGTTTAAAGGAGTTCATCCATGCGGGACATGGGGTAAGCATCGAATTTGGAGACTTGATTGAGACGCCGAAAGTCATTACAAAATCTCCACGAGCCACCGGGCTTAGAAAAGAGGACGATGGGATTGGACCACGGGCTGTGACTCTCCTCAATGATGTCCATGTCCAACATCCATTGAACTTCTAGGTCCACTTCTGCACGTTTCGCCTCTATAGGGCCGTTCCCTGACTACCACCCCCGGGTCCATCATTATGTCATGCTGAATAAGTGAGGTGCGTCCGGGTGCCTCACTGACCACTTCCGGGACAGACAGGATCGCACTTTCCAGCTCCTGTCGCTGGTGGGGAGTCAGATTGTGGCAGAGGTTAAGGTCTGATTTTTTCGAGAAAAGGGAGAGGGTTGGGCTGGTGATATACCCACTCGCTCGGTCAACGATTTGTTTGTTTCACCAAATAGTCGACAAGCCCTTTACTCTCTTTAACACTAGAATTATCAGAGCCTACGAAAAAACTCGTAGATCCGTCCCACCTTAAATTGCTTCACACCTCTCCATCAGCGTCTTTTGTCCTGTAAATGTGTCGATAAGCAGCAAACAGCAAGCAGCCTGCTATCACATTCCCCCCAACCCGCACAGTTTTCTCAGCTCAAGTCTGTTTACCTGCGTGTCAGTTGCTTAGTGTTGTATTGAGTGAGAAGTCAAGCAAAATGACACCTTTTATAAATACTATATCGTTATTTGGAACACATGCATTTCATGTGTGTTCTGTGTCTACAACGATATATGTAAACACATCGTTAAAACAGAAACGTTTTTCATGTTTTAGTAATAATTGACAAAATGTGGACATGAAGTGTATAATGTGTGAAGCCTGAAGTCCAAATATCAAATAAACACTTTCACAAAAGGTACAAATATAAAAGAACAAGTGCGCTTCTATTCAAGAATATAACTGAAGATAAAGAACCCGCGTTAGGGTACGACATTGACACTCATATGCTCTGACTGCTTTGGTGGTGCAACGGTATCAACTGTTGACTGGCAATCAAAACTTCACGGATGAGTCTGTTTGAGAAGTGAGCTGCTCTTATTCTTACTATTTTAGAATTAAAACATACATTTGATTTCAGTCTGTAACTACATACTTGTAAAGGTTAGCTTTGTTTTTTTTATTCACTTTTATTCTCTTAGTCGCATTCATGATCCCACTCCCCCCCAGCCCCCCCGGCATTTGACACTGCTTTTTTCACATAGATACGCTATAACACAGGTGAACTCAGATGATGCTGACGGTTCTACATCAGAGCAAGAATGCACGTCGCACTTTTGCCATCGCTGTACTTTGTATATGTACATGGGAAGCTCTGCACTCTACTTGTGACTTTACGCTGTAGGAAGTAAGTAAATAACTCAACGTAAATAACATTTGACCTGGCTTTTATGTAAGTAAAATATAAATGTTAATGTTTTGGTCACATGCACCATCCAGATCTAAACACTAGCATGGAGAGTCACTACTTTGTTTGTACATACTTTGTTTCTGTAATTCACAAGGGGGCTGCGCCCCCTGCTCGCTTCGCTCGCCTACCCCCGGCATTGGGTATCCTGAAATAGATTAGTCGAGCTCGCTCGTTTTGGAGCCATGCCCGCTTTGCATGCGGCATTTCAGACGCGCGTTGTAGGCGCCTGCATTCATTGATTTTATCCAGGCAGGCTCGTGTTTGTATATCCGTCAGTCGAGCTCGTTCGTTTTTGAATCTGTGCCTGCTTTGCCTCCACAGTTTCAGACGCGCGTTGTAGGCGCATGCGTCCATTGATCTTATCCATTTTTTTTTTCTTTGGAATTGTTTCAATTTCATTATTCGCACAATATTTTTTTGGAGACACATTGTGACAATGCCCATAAGTGAATATTGTTTCTGTTTGTCTAATAAATAATCTGACCTTTTGTAATGTTTGTCCCAGTGATTTATCGATTGTCATAGCAAATGCTATTCTCACGGTAAACTGTAAACATTTTAATATGAATGGCATGTCACGATCTCCTTTGGTGTGTAATGTTATTTGTGGAATATATACATTACCTTTCTTTTTTGCCCGTTAAAATTTGCATTGCTTCTCCGTGATCATCAATATACCCGTGACCAAACTGTGTATTCTTTGAAATTTAACTTGTTGTTGCTTTAACTGTTCCGGGACCACAGATTCTCATAGCGTATGGTCCATTATTGTGTAAATCCACGTTTTGTGCATTGAATGATGCAAATGCGAAAAGACTATGTTGTTTACTCTTCGCCTTTTATTTCTGACCTCGATTTGTCCTGCTATTTTTTCAATTACTCCTGGCTCTGATGATTAATCACCTTTTGTTTGCGGTAATGCGATCTTTTCTATCTTTTCGTTGATACTGTAGTGACTGACATGATAAAATGTCATAAAAGTTTTACTTGAACAATCGCCGTCTTCCTAACCCCAAACACAACTTTCTAGCACCCTCTCCAATGCCCCCCCTTCAACACCTCGCTATCAGTCTTCCGCGCTGAACTCTGCCCTCCCTCAATCGGACCTAACAGTCACTTAAAACCAAAAAGCCCTCAACCTGGCTGGGACGCCACAATACTTTTGGATTTTACTGCTTTCATATTCTGTACCTTTCTCTGCATGTGTATCGCGCCATCGTTTGTTGGAGCCTTTCGAATTCCACTGCTTTCATAATATCTTATCCGCCTTTTTTTCTCTGCAACGCCTTTGGGTCTCTATTCTCCGTATTGTCCTTATACGCTTTATATGTGCTGAGAGCACATGATCTGTGTGTACTACATGACTGAGTGTTTTTTGATGGGTGAGCTCTTATATGATGAGCTCGTTCGTTTTGGAGCCGTGCCCGCTTTGCTCGCGACATTTCTGACGTGCGTTGTAGGCGCCTGCGTTCATTGATTTTATCCAGGCGGGCTCGTGTCTGTATATCCGTCAGTCGAGCTCGTTCATTTTGAACCCGTGCCTGCTTTGCTTCCGCAGTTTCAGATGCGCGTTGTAGGCGCCTGCGTTCATTGATGTTATCCAGGTGGGCTCGTGTTTGTATCGTTGAGCTGTATTGTGTTTGAATTTGGTGTAAAGCGTTTGTACAATCCCAAGCAGCACATTATTCCTAACTTCACTCCGCAGTAGTGCCACTCACAATATGGCGGTGACGCCTGCGCCTTCCGTAGTAGTGCCACACACAATATGGCGGTGACATACTATCTTTGTGGACCTGTGGGTCCACCGTAGCCTCTTCCGTTTGAATCTGGGCTGCAGCGCAGAATCCTCTTTTCTGTGTGGCTGTGTCGTTTGTCGTTAGCTATGGGCGCGTTGTTGCTTTATTTCTCATTCACGTCAGTTGAGCTCTTTCGTTTTTGGGCCGTGACTCCTTCGTTCGCGGTGGATACGACCTCACTTGCGGTTTATGAGACGGGCGCTGTATGCGCCTGCGCAGTATGTCTCATGGTCCCATCGCCGTGTACCTGCGTCCATGCCATCCGGTTTACCATTCTCGGTTAGTAATATGGATTTTCATAATGCTCATCAATCTATTAATTTAATGTTCTTTCCAATTAATCTGCTTTCCTTTATTGTAAATCTATTGAAATAATGTAAAATCAAATGACATAAAAATAAAACTTTTTGAATTTGGTTACTTTTTAAATAAATGCATCTCAGAGGCCTGAAAAAACTACAATGAGGTAAAATTACAATAGTGAAAATGATCATTTCCAATGCAAACTTCAAATGATCTATTTGTCCTATCTTTACATTTGTTGACTTAGTTTATATTCCACTGTGATTACATTACAAGACCACAACATGTAATATGCTTGATGTTAGTGCTGCCAAAATAAATGCAGATGAGGCATCATCCAGCAGGCAACAGTAGACATGCTGTCTGTAGGCAAAGTTCAGTGGGCACAGATTTGGGTGAAGTTAAGTTTGTAAAGTGACAGTGGGCATTTGTTGAATGTGTGGTATAAAGCTCACTTTTTCCTGAATATATTAATTTTTACTGAACTGCAAAGAAAATAATTAAAGAAAAATAAAAAATTATCACTTATCAGGAAAACTAAAAATGCATATTTTCACTACTTCACTACATTTTCACTAAGTCCAAATGCTTATTCTCCTACATCAGTTTAATCACAGAGTTTTCTATTTAACCTTTATTAAAAAGAATTTCTTATTCTTTTATTTGGTAAAAGACAGAAACATGCATGCACTTGTGAAGTCTAGTTTCCCCACATGCTTATTGTATTAGAACTGACAATAAAACACTCAGTGCATGGTATTATTTAAATATCTAATTTTTTGCACTCATTTTTGCCCAACTGTTATAATTAGCTTTACTGGCATATGGGAACATGGCATGCACTGGCAGCTATCTTTAAGTTGGATTTAATTTGTGCTGCCAGTTTGAGTAGTGGGGCTTCCTACTTGTGGCAAGTGAGCCAAAGCTTCTCGCAATTTCTTCTCCAAATTATGCAGAGATTGTCTGTCACCTTTTGGCAACTGCTACCTGGCACTTGACTTGAAGTTGTGTGACTGTCACAAAGCTGGCTGCATACAGAAAGCATTACTTATATGATCTTTTATTTCAAGAACCATAAAAAGTTTTCTTTAACATTTTGAAGGTGGAAGCGAGAGAACAAACATTAACAGGTGCACCCATGACATAGGAACTCTCTGAACTACACTTGGGGTTAGTGCTTTCATTCTCAGTTTTCATTTCTGAAGAGTAAATGGCACATAAATAATTCCTCACTTATTTCTTGAATGACTACACTGTAGCTAATTGCCCAACTAGCTATGGTGAATAACAATGACAAGCATTTATTGCCATTACAATGTTTATAATATCATAGCAATGTTAGATTACAGTAATTAACAAATACCTAAAGTGGCACTGTTAAAAGGGGAAGAGTGTCAAAGATTGCAAGCAGTAGACATATATCACCAACGTGTACTCTTTCATATTTGTAAATTTGTACATCTTGCCCTAAGATTAAAAAAAAAAAATTACCTGGAATGTGCTACTGACTTCCACTGTGTGCTTTTGCAAAATGTGGCTAACTACCACCATCCCAGATGCTAACGTGGAGCTACCCGGGTTTAGCACAGTTAGAGCGGACAGAGACGCAAGTACCTGCGGGAAGCACAAAGGAGGAGGTCTAGCTCTCCATGTCAATACAAAGTGGTGTAACTCTGGACATGTAAACGTCAAAACCTCCACTTGCTGCAGGGACATCGAACTGTTGGCCGTAAGTTTGCATCCCTATTATTTGTCCAGAGAGTTTGGACACGTCATTGTTGTTATTGTTTAAATCCCTCCTCGGGCTGACGTGGAGATAGCGAGTGACATCATCCATTCTGCTATTGCTAAGTTACAAACACGGCACCCCGAGGCGCTTGTGCTAATCACTGGAGATTTTAACCATGTGACACTGGACAAAACATTACCTGCCTTCTCCCAGTATGTGGACTGTAACACCCGGGGAAATAAGACTATTGACTTACTGTATGCAAACGTTAAAGACGCATACAGCGCCACACCGCTGCCTGCGCTTGGGAAAGCAGATCATAACCTGGTTCTGCTTCAGCCTCACTACAAACCAAGAGTGAGGGAGCTACCTACAACCACATGCTCATTCAGGAAGTGGTCCCCTGAGGCAGAGCAGGCTCTGAGAGACTGCTTTGGAACTACGGACTGGGATATCCTGCAGGGATCACATAGTGAGAACATTGAGGAGGTTGTTGACTGCACTACTGACTACATCAACTTCTGTATGGACATTGTAGTTCCAGTAAGAACAGTACGCTACCATGCTACCAACAAGCCATGGATTACAAGTGACATCAAGGGCCTTTTGAACCAGAAGAAAAGGGCTTTTAAAGGCGGTGATCAGCATGAGTTCAAGCGCATGCAGAAGGAACTCAGAGTCCAGTGCAGGGCAGCGAAGGAGAAGTACAGGAGAAAGCTGGAGCAGAAGTTGCAGAATAACAGCATGAAGGAAGTGTGGGATAGGATGAAGATCATCACTGGCTGAAGCTCAAAGTGGGGTGCCACCATCGAGAGAGACGTGGAGAGAGCAAACCAAATGAACAACTTCTTTAACAGGTTTGACCACCCCAACCCACTCTCACCTCGGAGTACTGCACCCTCCACCCATCCTTCTGCTGACCAGCATAGGGGAGACATCTCCACCCACAATTACAGCAGCGCAGGTGAGCAGAGAGCTGAGGAGACTTCGTGCCAGCAAAGCAGCGTGGAGTATCGCCACGACTGCTGAAGGTCTGTGCGCTGGAGCTGGGGAGTCCTCTACAGCGCATCTTCAACCTGAGCCTGGAACAGGGGAGAGTCCCGAGGCTTTGGAAAACATCTTGCATCACCCCAGTCCCAAAGGTATCACGTCCTAGTGAGCTGAACGACTTCCGGCCTGTCGCTCTGACGTCACATGTGATGAAGACCATGGAGCAGCTGCTGCTTCACCACCTGAGGCCACAGGTCCGCCACACCCTCAACCCTCTGCAGTTCGCATACCAGGAGAAGGTGGGAGCGGAGGATGCCATCATCTATATGCTACACCAATCACTCTCCCACTTGGACAGAGGCAGTGGTGCTATAAGAATTATGCTTCTAGACTTCTCTAGTGCCTTCAACACCATCCAACCTCTGCTCCTTAGGGACAAGCTGACAGAGATGGGAGTAGATTCATACCTAGTGGCATGGACCGTGGACTATCTTACAAACAGACCTCAGTATATGCATCTCAGGAACTGCAGGTCTGACATTGTGGTCAGCAACACAGGACTGTACTTTCTCCGGTCCTGTTCAGCCTATATACATCGGACTTCCAATACAACTCGGAGTCCTGCCACGTGCAAAAGTTCGCTGACGACACTGCTATCGTGGGCTGCATCAGGAGTGGGCAGGAGGAGGAGTATAGGAACCTCATCAAGGACTTTGTTAAATGGTGCGACTCAAACCACCTACACCTGAACACCAGCAAAACCAAGGAGCTGGAGGTGGATTTTAGGAGGCCCAGGCCCTCATGGACCCCGGGATCATCAGAGGTGACTGTATGCAGAGGGTACAGACCTATAAACACCTGGGAGTACAGCTGGATGATAAATTGGACTGGACTGCCAATACTGATTCTCTGTGCAAGAGAGGACAGAGCCGGTTATACTTCCTTAGAAGACTGGCGTCCTTCAACATCTGCAATAAGATGCTGCAGATGTTCTATCAGACGGTTGTGGCGAGCGCCCTATTCTGCGCAGTGGTGTGCTGGGGATGCAGCATTCAGAAGAAGGACGCCTCAAGCCTGGACAAACTGGTGAGGAAAGCAGGTTCTATTGTAGGCATGGAGCTGGACAGTTTGACATCTGTGGCAGAGCGACGAGTGCTCAGCAGGCTCCTATCAATTATGGAGAATCCACTGCTTCCACTAAACAGCGTCATCTCCAGACAGAGGAGCAGCTTCAGCGACAGACTGCTATCACTGTCCTGCTCCACTGACAGACTGAGGAGATCGTTCCTCCCCCAAATTATGCGACTCTTCAATTCCACCCGGGAAGGGGGGGGGTAAACGTTAACATTATTCAAAGTTATTGTCTGTTTATACCTGCATTTTTTATTACTCTTTAATTTAATTTTGTTTTTTGTACCAGTATGCTGCTGCTGGAGTATGTGAATTTCCCCTTGGGATTAATAAAGTATCTATCTATCTATCTATCTATCTATCTATCTATCTATCTATCTATCTATCTATCTATCTATCTATCTATCTATCTATCTATCTATCTATCTATCTATCACTAGTCATCAGTGATAAATGGTCATTTAGTGGATTCTGAATTGTATTCATGTTGTTATGATGACTTTTCTATTAGCATAAATAATTATTACTAATAAGCAGATTTTACTGTTCAGTATGTGTAATGTTAATGAGAACCACCTTAGGTTTAAACTTTTTGGTAAGCCGTAATCCTAGCCTTCAGTTCCTTATTATGTACCATAATGTAAGAACCATCTGTTGCTGCAATCATTTTAAAATTCACTTATATTAATTTGGGTAGATTGGTGGCAAAACAATTAGAATCAGACCTCCAGAATTCAGGGATGAAATCCTGGTCAGTTATTACCTGTATAGAAGTTCTCTCCCTACCCAGATGAGTTTTCTTTGGATGCTGATATTTATTCCTACATCTTAAAGATTTGCAGTTTAAGTTGAGTGAATGTGCTCTAACATAAGATGGCACCCCAACCAGGTCTCAATCCTGTGTGATAAAGGCGCTATATGAGTGCCGACCCAACACAGACTGACACCAGAGGCACATGGAAAATAAATAAACTTTTTATTTTTATTCACCTGGGGGCCACGTCTTCCCCATGTCCCTCAGGCACAACACAGTCCCACAAACACACAAAAGCACAAATTTTCTACTTTAAATCCTCCACTCCTCCCTGGCAGCTTTGTCTCCCTCCTCCCGACTCTGGCTTCTCGAGTGGTGGCTGCTGGCTTCTTTTGTAAGGCACCCGGAAGTGTTCCAGGTGCTTGATTGCCCATTTCCGGCTGCACTTCCGGGTGTGGCGAAAACACTGCCCATAAGGGCTCAGCAGCTGCTGCTGCAGCACCCCCTGGCGGCGCCTGCAGATCCCAACAGGGGTGCACCAAACTCCAACTCCCATGAAGCCCTGTGGGAGTCCAAGGCACCATTGCAACCCAGGGGGATTGCCATCTAGCATCCCGGGGGACGTATTGGGTAGCCCATGCTTGCTCCCCTGGGACATATACTGAAGTGGCATTTCGGCCGGGGCCCATGCTTTGCAAGCAATTGTAGCAAGAGAAAGTCTGTTCTCTACTGCAATAAAATCAATCCACTTTCTGAACTTGTGGAGTCCAATCTGAAGCTGGAGAAGCATAGCATAGCATGATCTAGCCTTGGATGTTGCACCAGGTTAGAATAAATGGGTAAAAAATAAATTAATAATGTAGATTTCCAGCTGCATTATGGAAAAGTTAAATAATTAGATATCAGATATTTAATATTTTCAAAAGGCACTGCAATTATATCAATTTCACAAACTATAGTCATCTGTAGGGTAACCCCAAACATATCAACAGATTTAAGTGTACAAATTTTTATTGCTTGTAGGAGATGCCCATAAAGTGCCAGTTATGTCTTTCTATGAGGTAAGGTATAGTTCTGCATTATCCACAAGGTACCAGTAGCCTCATAATAAGTTTGGTGAGTGGAAAACTAAAGAGAATTCAGTGGCTAATCATAACTTTGACCAGCACTAATCATAAACTTTGTTCATACCATTTACATTAAGTATATTTGTTGGTAAGTATTTAAATCCTTACACTGAATAAGGCAGTTCTTGTGTGTTTCCTGGTGCTGATGAAGTAAAAGCTTTTTGAAAAGGTTCTGTGTAGATGAGATTGGTACTGTATATGCATTTCTAATTAATGAGCACAGTATGACACCCTGCACTTAAGTAGTATGAGCTGCACTTGGCTCACAGGCTGCCTGTTGAGTGTCACTGAGTGAAGGCATAACTTAGGTTTAGATTATGGAAGTATAGTTAACCCTTGAAACTTAAAGGTATACATGTGTGATTTTTTTTAACATAACAAGAAGTCCTAGAAAATTTAAGAAAAACACTGCTTACTTATATCATGTTTTCAAACCTGCTTAATGCATTTCAAGATTCCAGATGGTAACTTAAATAACATAATATAACATTCTCAGATCTGCTTAATCCAATGCAGGTGCATGGAATGGGCTCAAGCATAAAGAGGGAAATATCCCTGGACAGGGTACCAGCCAATTGCAAGCCCACTCAGACACAAACACATGGCCAATTTAGAGTCAGAAATTAATGTATAGTAACCCACTCGTCTTTGGAGATGTCAGAGGATAACAGAAGTATCAAGAGAATAAGAACACAGAAATGACGAGAACATGCATAATCCATAAGGACAATGACAATGTATAGAATTTCAACGTAGGACGCTGGATTCATAAGTCAGCTGTACTCACTCCTAGGTAAATATATGGTTCTACCAACTTAAATGCTATTCTTAGTTGCACATTGAATCCAGATTTATAATGAGTTAGAGATATGGACATGATATGTGATTTGTTTCAGAGTAACCAAAAGACTGTTACTGAGAGTACACAATCGTAGAATAATATCCCTGTTACCACTAAGGGGCATTATTTCTATTTAAGGTGCCTTGATATGCTTTCTCTAGTACCCAAAATGTATTCATCTTCTATGAAGAATGTCTTCACAACCATTTATAAATAATCTACACACAGAATTGTCTTGATGTTGTATCATTTTAGCAGTTAAGTCAAGTCAAATCAAGTTGGGGAGCATGCACTGGTACAGTGCGTTGCTGCACCCACCACATGACGAAACAGCTCGGGATCCCAGTTGGCAACCCCCCAGGCAGACACGCGGTTCAGCCCCACCCTCTGGAAATGACCGTCTACCTGCCGCAGCCAGGTGTTATGTGGGCGACCCTTTGGATTGGTCCAGCCACTCGGTTCCCCAACAATGAGGATGCTACGAGCTGGATCACCCCCGAGGAATCACGTCACATGGCTGTAGTACCGTAAGTGACGCTCCGTCACAATGCAGGTAATGTGATTGCTGCTGTACTGAAAGTATCCTAATTATAATATACAGAGTAATGCATATGTCTGCATTCATAACACTATCTAATACAGTGCCTATAAAAAGTCATTTCCTTAGAACTTCCATCCATTTTCCAACCCGCTGAATCCGAACACAGGGTCACGGGGGTCTGCTGGAGCCAATCCCAGCCAACACAGGGCACAAGGCAGGAATCAATCCCGGGCAGGGTGCCAACCCACCGCAGGACACACAAACACCAAGCACACACTACGGCCAATTTAGAATCGCCAATCCACCTAACCAGCATGTCTTTGGACTGTGGGAGGAAACCCACGCAGATACGGGAAGAACATGCAAACTCCACGCAGGGAGGACCTGGGAAGCGAACCCAGGTCCCCCAACTGCGAGGCAGCAGCGCTACCCACTGCGCCACCGTGCCACCTCCTTAGAACTTTTCACATTTTATTGGTGTACAACATGGGATCACAGTGGATTTAATCTGGCCTAACAGGAAAGTTAAAACAGATCTTTGTAAGGTGGTCCAAATTAATTACAAATATAAAACACAAAGTTACAGATTGTATAAGTATTCACCCTCATCAATATGACACAACTAAATTTTCACAGGTGTAGGTAAAGGGGTTGAATGATCACTAAGTTAATTAATCACCAGTTTTGCCTTTGGCAATTCTGGTAATTAATTCAAACAATTAACAAGACATCCAATAAGGGATGCTAAGTTATTGTAAGCTAAGTGATGGGTTTCTGTTTCACTTTACAGATATATGGAAGGTTCACAAACTGGCAAATGTTTACGTTAAACACATTCAGTTTCTCTGATGTGATTCATCATGGCAATAGACTATTTTTCAACAAATAACCCAAACATACTTGTTGCAATAAACAAAACAATACAATTTATGGATAAAGAAAATATAATGAGTGTGTATGTAAGTACTGTATATATATATATTGCCACAAAAACCACAATGAAACATTAAGAAGGTTTGGGGCAGGCACCAGTATAATATGTCCTGGCTGCAAAACTGATTTAAGAATCGATATACAGATCTTTCCAGATCGGAGTCCACAAATGAACTGCTGGTACAAAGACAAGATGGCCGCTTTAATGGTCAGTGTAGGAAGTGACGCCATCATAGGCGGGCCTGGAAGTGATGTCCTTAGAGGGGGGACCAGAAGTGACCTCCTCAGAGGCGGGCCCGGAAGTGACGTCATCATAGGCACCAGAACTCTGTGGGATTTCCCGAGAATGGACTGCAAGGGATTGAGAAAGACAGTTAGCGCACCCTGCTGCCCCCTGGTCTGACATGGAATGACCGTTATTCAGGCCCTTTAGTTGACTCCTACTCGCACGTGTGTCACGCACATGTACATGGGAGGCAGCTAAAAGGACCAAAAGAAGGTAATTCCACCCACTATTACATCACTTCCTTTTCTGGCCTATATCACAACACTTCCAGTTCCACCCTCAAATAAATCACTTCCAGCTCCAGCCATGCTGAAATCACTTCCTCTTCCGGCCCATCTGACATCACTTCCCCCAACCTGACTTAAATACCAGTCAACTTCCGCTTGTGAACTCAGTTCTGTTTTGGACTCAATCTGTACACAACTGTCATTTCTTTGCAGCCTTATTCAAGTATATGGGTAGCTGCCCCAAACCTTTTTCCTGTGTCAAGGCTTGTCCTTTCTCAATATATATCTATACTAGCTTTCCCCTGCGGCTCCACCCGTGTAGTAGTGAAACAGGACAAACTTTAAAAATCAATAAACAAATTTAAAAAAAAAATGTAATTTGTATTGAGAACAATTCATATTGATAGGTCTCCTACCTGAGGGCCTTTTGATATACAATATTTTTGGTTTTATTATCAGGGGTGAGGACATACATATAGGTTTCTTAGGGAACTAACCTGGGAGAAAGCAACATAAAGCTGACCATGAGAGAAGCATGATGAGCTAAGATCAACCCCTGCCAACTTGAGTGTCTGCCCCTGGGCCTTGTTAATTGACATTGCAAAGCATAGCTTCACCGGGTACTGTAATCTCTTGAATTGAAAGGGCATGTCCATCATGATTAGAGGAATGCGAGGGATTAAAACCCTTTCACCAATACCACATCCTGTGATGATTATCACCTCTATGATGTTGTTCTAAAGCTGACAGTCGTGGAGTCAGGTATCATTGCAAAGTTTGAGTAGGCTCAGGTTTCTCAAAAGGATAATTGGTGCTCCTACTTTCAATGCAAAGTTGTGGGACAGCATGCCAGGAGAAATAATGGAATTTTAAAATTCTGTAGGATAATGAACTGAATTGTTGTGTTCTAAAACAATATATTTTTTTAAGTGTATGTCCGAGACAGCATGTCAGCATGCCTTCCCCTCAGCCTGCAGCCTCTTTCTTCGCTTTGCACTTATAAATCGCTGCTGCAAGTGAACTATGATACTTAGCGCGATGAGAGAAGTCACAAAATCAACTGGAATGTTCAAGCAAATTATAGAAAAAAACCTGATCTAAATCTGTTAAGTAGTTCCCTTGTGAAAGCGAACAGACAGACAGATAGACTTTGGATTTCATATATAGAGATACATATACATATACATATGGAAGTGAAGGTCTGTGATATGGATAGCATATTAGTAGGTAGAAATCCACAAAGCGAGAAAATGAGTTATGTATCTTAAAATAGCTTTTTATTCCTCAGCTTTTGACAACCTACCAGGTGTCATCATCAGAGGAAAATGATTAGACATACAGGAATCAAAGGCAATACATAGCAAATGTGTGGTGGGTGGATTAATAAAGTGGGGTTTCTGAGGGTGTGGGTAATAAAGTCTTTTTTATTATTTCTTTTTAAGCCTGCATATACTGAGTTCAAGTCCAAGTATCTGTTAATGCCATTTTCATTTGATTGCCATGATTCAGCTAGCTCTAAGGCACTCTTAGTATTAGCCAGGAATTTTACTTGCACAGTGTCCCAGTTAAACTTGTGTCCGGCAGAACTTTTATGTGTGTATACCAGAGACCATGGACCCTTCTTTCTAATAGCATTGCAATGTTCCTGTATATGTATTGCAGGTGTTTTAGATGTTTATAGGTATTGTTATTGTTTTTGGTGCACATCAGCCCATCCTTTTTCAATTGATGCAAAGCTCTGTCCATCAACGTTACTCATCATTAAATTATCGCCCTTTGTTTGAGCCAAATGCTTAACTGGTACCATGAGAAGCTGGTCTGAGATGTCACTTGGTGATTGATCACACGGAGGCTGCATTTCCAGGAAAAGGCCCAGTCAAGAAGAAGCTGATATTAAGAGTGTCTGGCTGCGGCTTGCTAAGTATTCCATCTTGGCAAAATGGATAATGCCAGTCTGTCCTATGCAGTTGAAATCACATAATTAAATTGTAATCACCTGTCTACTTGTATACTCAAGGTGTTCCAGTCGATTATAATATAAATGCACCTTCAGCTGAAAGGTTCAGTTGGTGGACAGTTTGTGTCATAGCCTAATCTACACAATGAAGACAAAAGACAATTGATTAACACAAGAACATAAGAAATTTGACAAATGAGAGAAGACCATTCAGTCCATAAAGCCTGTTTGTTTAGCTAATAGATAAGCTGTCCCAATATCATATCCAGATTTTTCTAAAGGTTGTCAAGGCTTCTGTTTCAACTACATGTTGGTAGTTTGTTCCAGTGTTTTTTTTTTTTTTTCTTTATTTTGCCTTGTACAATTTCTTGTATTAGGAATTTGGTAGTTTTCGCATACCCCTTGGGGTCAGAGATTGTACAGCGCCCCTGGAGCAATTACAGGTTAAGGGCCTTGCTCAAGGGCCCAGCAGGGCAGTGACGGGGATTTGAACCAGCAACCTTTGGGATACCAGCGCAGATCCTTAGCCTCAGAGCCACCACTCCGCCCCCACCCAGTGTTCCACAACTCTTTGTGTAAAAAAGTGCTTCTTGGCTTCAGTTTAAAACGAACTTCCCCTTATTTTTCACTGATGTCCTCAAGTACACGATTCACCCTTAAGCTGAAAGAATCTTGCTGGATCTACTTTATTAATACATTTGTGGATTTTACAGTAAATACTGTGATTAGGTTCCCATGCAATCTCTTTTGCTCAAGACAAAACAGGTTTAATTCTCTTGAGTCTGCCAGAGTAGAACTTGTCCTTAAGTCCTGGGATGTACCTGCTTGGTTTCCTCTGCACAGCTTCAAGTACTAATATATCTTTCTTGTACTGTGCTGGGTGGCGCAGTGGGTAGCGCTGCTGTCTCACAGTTAGAAGACCCGGGTTCACTTTCCGGGTACTCCCTGCGTGGAGTTTGCATGTTCTCCCCGTATCTGCGTGGGTTTCCTCCAGGTACTCCAATTTCCTCCTACAGTCCAAAGGCATGCAGGTTAGATGTACTGGCGATTCTAAATTGTCCCTAGTGTGTGCTTGGTGTGTGGGTGTGTGTGTGCCCTGCAGTGGGTTGGCACCCTGCCCGGGGTTTGTTTCCTGCCTTGTGGCCTGTGTTGGCTGGGATTGGCTCCAGCAGACCCCTGTGACCCTGTAGTTAGGATATAACGGGTTGGATAATGGATGGATGGATGGATGTACTGTGCTGCAAAGAACTGCACACTATAATACAGTTGTCACAAGTCAGGTGATGACTACAAGGAATTGAAGTAAATATCCCCTTGAAGTCCACTTAAATGAAAAGAGTATGGGATAGCTGTAAAGCTGCTAGAGCAGGTCGTCCACAAAAACTAAGTGAATGTGCAAGAAGATTAGTGAGAGAAGCCACCAAGAGACCTATGATGACTCTGAAGGAGTTGCAAGCTACAGTGATTAATATTGGAGAGACTGCATACAATAAATGTCACCCCAATACTTAACCAGTTGCAGTTTTATGAGAGAGTGACAAAAAGAAAGCCACTTTTAAAAATGGACAGCAGGTTTGTCAGAAGCCACATGAGAGACTCCAAAGTAAGCTGGAAGAAGACTTTATGATCTAATGAGACCAAAACTGAGATTTTTTTTTCCTTCAGGCTATACACCATGTTTGGCATAAGCCAGACACATTATCAAAAACACACCATCCCTACCAAGAAGCATTTTGATGGCAGCATCAGGCTTTGAAAATGCTTCTCTATAAGCAGGCCCTGGAACAGTAGAGGGTAACATGAGTGCAGCAAAATCCTGTGAAATCCTAGAGGAAAACCTGATGCAATCTGCAAAAAAAACCTATACTTTAAAAATGGAGACTTGTTTTCCAGCAAAACAATGACCCAACCATAAAGCCAAATTTATACAGGAATGATTATAAAAACAACAATGTTAACATCCCGGAGTGACCAAGTCAGAGCCCAGATCTCAGTCCAATTCAGAATTTGTTGCTGGACTTGAAAAACGCAGTTCACTCATGATGACCAAGAAACCTGGAAGAGCTTGAATAGTTTTTGCAAAGAAAAACAGGGGAAAATGGGAGTGTCCAGATGTGTAAAATTGATAGAGAGACTTATCCTTACAGATTTAAGGAGTATCTACTAAATACTAACTTGAAGAGGGTGAATACTCATGTGATCAATTATTTTGTGTTTTATGTTTGGAAATAATTTAGATCACTTTGCAGATATCTATTTTCACTCTTTCTGTTCATCACAAAAACAAATTAAATATACTGTGTTTTAATGTCATATAATAATAAAATGAGAAAACTTCTAAGGTGTTGAATACTTTCTATAGGTATTATATTTATCATTATTTGAAAGCTAAGGATTATTAGATGCCAAATGACTAGGCCCTGTTCTTTAGTACAGTAACTCTTCATTTCATATTTTCATGATTTTTGGTGCTACTAAAGACTTTTCTTCAGTATCATGATACACTCTGTATTTTAGGATAAGGGAGACACCCCAAAAAGTGAGGCTTTTTTAATTAAAAGCCAAAACAAAATGTTTTTGATATTGAGTGGGTATCCCCTTTTATTGAAAGTGATCCCTTTTAATTGCACACACTTAGGATTGCTTAATCACTAATTTATTCACTGAGGCCATCCATTATGAGAGCAGTTGATTATGTTAAATCTAACAGGGTAATCAGGAACTCTGCTTCCTTGAATATATTCAAGCCTAGAAGAGTAAAGGCAAATTTACTCAGTTTTGCTGAACATTTTACTTGACTCAGATAAAAGGAGCAGTAGTTGATATGTGAGTAGTGATCAAAGACATCCATTTAGAGCAAATTTTTGGTTCAGATGGCTGAGTAATTTGAATAATACAAAAGAAGTATGAAGTAGCATGATTAAGCAGTTGTTAGTACTGCTGCTTTATATATGCACCCCGAACATTGTCAGTGTAGTGTCAACAGAGTTACCTTGTGTAGGCTTGGGTTTCCTTCCACTTCTTAGAGACTTGAAGGTTATGTTTTTTTACCGGACTTCTTAAATGAGACTGGTGTGTGGAAGTGTGAATAACAGTGCCTTAGTGGTCTGGTAAGCTGTCCAAGGTTGGTCCCTGCATTGTGACCAGTGCTACTAAGGCTCTGGACCTTTAGGGCCTTGCATTGAAAAAGGTAGGGTTAGAATACAAAAGAATAACGAAATGCATTTGTGCAGTAATGCTTCTTACCTTCACAAGCAGACAGACTAAATGAACACAGGATGTGGTTCAGTTTTCTTCATTTTTCTCTGAGTGTCTCAAAAAGGAATAATTTTCACACCTGCAAAATTGTTGTTGTTACTTATACCATTCTTCAAGAACAGAAAAACGACCCAAATTAAAATTGTTGTCTGATTGGAAATCTATGTTTACTCTATAAAATTAGATACAATAGCATTTAATCCAGACAGAGCTATGATATAAATGCTCTAAGTCAGGAATATAATGTGTAGTCATAGTCCAGATTAGTGTTATGTAGTATGTGATTCATTTAAGATGTCAGTCAGATTATCATATCATACTATTCCCCAGAATGGCCTGTAAACTCTCAGGCTTTTTATATTTTCCTACCTTGCACATAAAGTATATATGGTTTACAACAATTGTCATTTTAATAAGACATGCAGAGAGCAAAACATTTTGTTTAATGCATATAGAGCTACCTATCATATGCTTTTCCATGTTCCGGTAGGACTGCCTTAACAAATGTTCCACATTGGGCTCTCAGGACACAATCATGCAACTATCTTTTGCAGTTCAGCTAGAATCAGGGTTTAGACTGTGAAGGCAGCTGCTGCATTATTGATCTGTTTGAAGCCAGGCTTTCCTTAGTGAAGTTAAAGAAAGTCAGAAAGAGAGTTTAAGCAGAATGTTATGGTCTGCTAGGTATACAAATGAAGGCCTCCAGCAGGAAGGTGAGTATATCCATCCATCCATTTTCCAACCCGCTGAATCCGAACACAGGGTCACGGGGCCTGCTGGAGCCAATCCCAGCCAACACAGGGCACAAGGCAGGAAACAATCCTGGGCAGGGTGCCAACCCACCGCAGGACACACACAAACACACCCACACACCAAGCACACACTAGGGCCAATTTAGAATCGCCAATCCACCTAACCTGCATGTCTTTGGACTGTGGGAGGAAACCGGAGCCCCCGGAGGAAACCCACACAGACACGGGGAGAACATGCAAACTCCACGCAGGGAGGACCCGGGAATCGAACCCAGGTCCCCAGATCTCCCAACTGCGAGGCAGCAGTGCTACCCACTGCGCCACCGTGCCGCCCCAGGTGAGTATATACGTATGTATATTGTGATGGTCATACAGGATGCCCTCGCTGTGGAAGGACGGGGGAGATAACCTGAACAGGGCATTATCTCCCGTGGACTGCTAGATGGCATCCCCCCCAGAATGTGACAGCACCACGGATTCTCACAGGGCATCATGGGAATTGGAGTTTTTTGGCTCTTACGGAACCCAACAGGGGGTGCTGTGGGGACTGGTAGCCCTACTTGGTTGGCCTCAAGTTTTAAATAAAAGAAGCTGCCTGCCTCATTGCAGGGAGCCAGAGTCAGAAGGAAGAACACAAAGCCTTCTGGGAGGGACTTGTGTTCAAACCTGTCTGTGTTGGAGCACCCCGAATAGCCACTATATTCCTCACACTGAGTCGACTGCACTTTCAATTTCGTTGTTCCTTTGTAAAAGTGACAATGACAATAAAGATCTATCTATCTATCTATCTATCTATCTATCTATCTATCTATCTATCTATCTATCTATCTATCTATCTATCTATCTATCTATCTATCTATCTATCTATCTATCTATCTATCTATCTATGAGGAACACAAAGGAACAAATAAAGCAGTAAAGTGAACAAATCTTAGCTTCCCCATTTGTCCTGACTGCTCTGAGTCTGTTGCTTCACTGAAATATGTAGGTAGCTGTGTTTCCTAGATTTTTGCAGTAAAAAGAAGACAAAAGTAAAACAAATACATGTTGTGCTAAATATTTAATAATATGCCACAGCATTTACGTGGTAAAAAGAAGATAATGCCAAAGCCTTACAATTGTCCATGTGAAAGTCTATTTCTTTCTCCTTAACCTAAATTGTGAAACATGCTCTAATGCCTACTAAACCTGAGAACCTAGGAGTATCCTGTCCACCATCTAAACTCACAGCACATCAAATATTGAGTACACTCTCCTTCACTTTCCAATCTCTTTCTTTCTCTCTCTCTCTAATGACATGACCAGGAATGTTCTCTGAAATCTTGTGTCAACTGGTGGTCCTGCACACCCTTACTAATCGGAGTTACCGAGTCGGAGCTCCTTTTCCTTCTAGAAATCTTTTACAATATACACTATATACTGTAGTATATATTTGTTGCTCAGATCTCAAAAGTCTATTGATTTCAAGATACAGTGAGAATATAGATAAACTGTTGTATTACTGACCTTGAATGATTCTCTTAATGTTTGTGATAGGCTAAATGGGCACACCAGATTTATTACATACTAGCTGTAAAAAGCCTGGGGTCCTAGAAACTATTGAAATCGTCAGAAAAAAATTGAAATGTAGAGATGTCAGGTAATTGAAAGAAACTACTCTGGGCATCTCTCTCCTAGGAAGTTTTGTTTCGCCAAAGTGCTCTCATCGTTTGTGTATTAGTGGCGGGAGGAAAAGTAAAAGGGATACCGTTTTGCCAATGTTAATGGCTAAGCGACTTTGTCTTTCTTCTGAGGTTTTGTTTTGCTGACGTGTTGGCCCTGCTTGTGTTATTAGTGGCTAAGCCAGTTTTCTGTTTCCTCGGGGGTGAAGCCCTTACCCCGACTCCACCTTTCACTTCTGGGCAGACAGACACACACACTTCCACGCGTAGATGTTTTTATATAAGATGATAATATGCAATGGTCAGTCCTTCCAAGGAAATTAAGTTGGAAAACTGATTGATAACTATGTGACTACCACATAAGGAATACTAAAATTTAAAAATGGGAAGGTTTGTAGTAAGGTGAAAATTAATGCTTGAATATTGAAAAATACAGAATAATTAAACAGAATAAGAAGATATAAGAACACAAATGTAATAGTTCATCTTTTTTATATATATTTTTAATATATCTACTTCCTTGACTTCAATTCACTGAAAGGTACCTTTGTTAATTCTGAAATTCATTAAATGAGCAAATGGTTAATACTTCTAGATTTCTGGTTTTATATTTAAAGAGAATGGACAGGAAAGTCTAGGCCTCTCTGCAGATGAAGTACCCACTTACCAAAGCATCTGAATCTCTAGGCTGTCACTGCTTTCACAATAGCACTTTATGCTCACTTTTACCTCATTGCTCAGTCATATGCAGAACTTCATATTAGTTTTTAAAATTGTTATGCACAACTATAGTAGATAATTGCTGTCACTTAAAGGAAGCAAAAAATCATATATATCTGACATGTGTGCTACTACATGCCTAATAGCCTGCTACCAGTCAAAGCATTAATGCCAAAAAAGACCTCATCTTGAAGAAGACAGGATAAGAATCACATGTAATTTGTGAATTCCAGACAATTTGCAAAATAAATCGGGATCTTTTATTTCCTGACAGGCATTATAAACAGCTTGTCGGGTTATGCAGCTCTTGGACTAGAAATTCCATTAATGAAGAAGCGTCATTCAACTGACGGATCTGACATGCTGCCTTTCTGCATATTTTAATCCCTTCTGTTTCTTAAAGACCTTAGTGGAAACAACATGTTTACATTCTTTCTTTCTTTTTCATTGAAATACCAGTTTGTTATAATGAATATCAAAGTAAATCAATATTATTATACTGCTTGAACTGGGATAAGGAGTGTTTGTCAGGTACTCATGCCTTCAGTACTTGGCACCCCATAAGTAGCCCTTCACACACATAAAATGGCAATCAGTTTTGTATTAAAAAGTGCAGTGCTGAATTGTAATAGCTGCCACTCTCAATTTTATTCCACAAAAGAAGGAAAATCTTTAAAATGAAAGTAAAATTACTTTTCAAATGTCAGGAAATCGACTGAAGCATGAAAAGTACAATTTTAACTACCATTTTTACTGTAAATCAAGGTCATACTCCATTTTATACAGTGCCTTTGTAACATCTAATGCCCCAGGCTTCTGACCTTAATAACACAATTCTGACAGTATTGGATATTTTACTACACTTGTGGCACAAACAGCTGAAAAGGCTTGCTCAGCAGCACTCTTTGCTTTTCTGAGTTTCAAATTTGCCAAAAATAATCAAAAGTAATAAGGATTAAAATAATAAAATAAAGGTAATTTAGGATTTTTACAGTTAAAAGTAAAATATTATCTTACATTCCGAAAAGCTACGCATATGCTATATAATTAATCATCTTTTTTATACTGTGGGCTGTCTGCTTTGACTCCATACATTTAAAATATGGACAATCAAATTTCTCTTCTGATAATTCTGGGCAGTTTTGGTCACCATATTTCAAAAAGATACAACAGCCCTCTAGACAAAGTCCAAGGAAAGAATGACTACACCTATTCCAGGATTGGTTGCAATGAAGGAGTTGAATGCTTTAGTACAAATACAGATTAAGAGGTAATGTTTTCAAAATTATAAAAAGAATCAATACAGTGAGCACTAGCTATTTTTCTACAATTAGTTCTTCAATTACAACACAGGGGGACAAATGGAAAATGGTTAAGGGAAAAATGTACACAAATGGTAGTTCTCTTCACTCAGAAAAAACACTTTCATGTGGAATAAGTTACCAAAGAATATTGTAGAAAATAATAATTTTGGGACCTTCAGATCTTGACTTGGTGAAAAGTCAGATAATTTTCTGACATATGCAATCCAATACGGACATTATTTTTCTTTTCAAATTCAGTAAGACAGTTATAATGAAATAAAAAAAAAATCACCAGCCTGTTTAATCTAACTATTTAGGTACAAAGCAGAACCAGCTGTGAATAGAGTGCTAGGGCAATACAGGGCCTACTTACAAAGCAAATATAGAATTGCCAATTAGCCAAACATGTATAGATATGCATGGAAAAAGGTAAAATCCAGAAAAAACAAAACACAATAATAATGTTAAGAGTTAAAGGAAGAACATGTAGACTCCATTTAGATGGTGACTGGGTGATGGATTGAACAGGACACTGTATACGTAAGGTTGTGCCTCTGTGTTGCCCTATTCATGAAATTCAACCAAATTTATCTCTGTGTATTTTGACAAGACATGAGTAATGTGGACATTTATTGTATAAACATAATTGAAATAAAAATGAAGTAATACAAACACAGAAAACACAATGTAAAACAGAAAATAATTCAAAAGAAAACACAAAAACATACATAACACTCAGTACATAGGTTTTTTAATATTTCGCTGGGGCAACAATGGGTACCCCAGGCT
Organism: Erpetoichthys calabaricus; assembly: GCF_900747795.2. Taxonomy (NCBI): domain Eukaryota; kingdom Metazoa; phylum Chordata; class Cladistia; order Polypteriformes; family Polypteridae; genus Erpetoichthys; species Erpetoichthys calabaricus. Next base: position 111,088,998 of record NC_041404.2, read on the forward strand.
TGTCACTTTTTTTCTTCCTCAGCACAGGGAAGACACCCCATGAGGGCAACTGACCGTGTGCCTTCTGGGGGGACTACGATAAAAGGGTGACACCCATTAATGTTGATGTCTTATTTGGACCCGAATCTTAGAAGAGAACGGAGCTCCCTAATTTTCAATTAGGAAAGAGATTTCCTTTAAAACAGCTATAGAGGTGATTTTATGTTGCCTGTTTACTCTGTTTACCTAGAGATTTAAAATGGCAGCCTGGCTGGCACCCCAATACTTTGTATGAGAATCGAGTGTTCCTTCTAACCATCCAAAATATAGATACTGCTCAAAAAAAATAAAAATAAAACTCTTAATCATCACAGTCCAACACCAAGTCAATTAAGCTTCAGGGATATCAGTCTATCCAGTTAGGAAGTATAAGCGATTGTGAATCAAATTCATCTGCTTTACTGCAAATGAAAGTGACAACAAGTGCATTGGAGAGGTAACAGCAACATAACCCTCAAAGAGGGAATAGTTTTGCAGAGAGCAGACTCATCACTTTCTGCTTCCAGTAATTAAGAAGGCTAACAGGATGCTACAGTGCATCTGGAAAAAATTCACAGCGCATCACTTTTCCACATTTTGTTATCTTACAGCCTTATTCCAAAATGGATTAAATTCATTTTTTTCCTCAGAATTCTACACACAACACCCCATATTGACAACGTGAAAAAAGTTTACTTGAGATTTTTGCAAATTTATTAAAAATAAAAAAATTGAGAAAGCACATGTACATAAGTATTCACAGCCTTTGCCATGAAGCTCAAAATTGAGCTCAGGTGCATCCTGTTTCCCCTGATCATCCTTGAGATGTTTCTGCAGCTTCATTGGAGTCCACCTGTGGTGAATTCAGTTGATTGGACATGATTTGGAAAGGCACACACCTGTCTATATAAGGTCCCACAGTTGACAGTTCATGTCAGAGCACAAACCAAGCATGAAGTCAAAGGAATTGTCTGTAGACCTCCGAGACAGGATTGTCTCGAGGCACAAATCTGGGGAAGGTTACAGAAAAATTTCTGCCTCTTTTATGGTCCCAATGAGCACGGTGGCCTCCATCATCCGTAAGTGGAAGAAGTTCGAAGCAACCACGACTCTTCCTAGAGCTGGCCGGCCATCTAAACTGAGTGATTGGGGGAGAAGGGCTTTAGTCAGGGAGGTGACCAAGAACCCGATGGTCACTCTGTCAGAGCTCCAGAGGTCCTCTGTGGAGAGAGGAGAACATTCCAGAAGGACAACCATCTCTGCAGCAATCCACCAATCAGGCCTGTATGGTAGAGTGGCCAGACGGAAGCCACTCCTTAGTAAAAGGCACATGGCAGCCCGCCTGGAGTTTGCCAAAAGGCACCTGAAGGACTCTCAGACGATGAGAAAGAAAATTCTCTGGTCTGATGAGACAAAGATTGAACTCTTTGGTGTGAATGCCAGGCGTCACGTTTGGAGGAAACCAGGCACTGCTCATCACCAGGGCAATACCATCCCTACAGTGAAGCATGGTGTTGGCAGCATCATGCTGTTGGGATGTTTTTAAGCAGCAGGGACTGGGAGACTAGTCAGGATAAAGGGAAAGATGACTGCAGCAATGTACAGAGATATCCTGGATGAAAACCTGCTCCAGAGCGCTCTTGACCTCAGACTGGGGCGATGGTTCATTTTTAAGCAGGACAACGACCCTAAGCACACAGCCAAGATATCAAAGGAGTGGCTTCAGGACAACTCTGTGAATGTCCTTGAGTGGCCCAGCCAGAGCCCAGACTTGAATCTGATTGAACATCTCTGGAGAGATCTTAAAATGGCTGTGCACCGACGCTTCCCATCCAACCTGATGGAGCTTGAGAGGTGCTGCAAAGAGGAATGGGCGAAACTGGCCAAGGATAGGTGTGCCAAGCTTGTGGCATCATATTAAAAAAGACTTGAGGCTGTAATTGCTGCCAAAGGTGCATCGACAAAGTATTGAGCAAAGGCTGTGAATACTTATGTACATGTGATTTCTCAGTTTTTTTATTTTTAATAAATTTGCAAAAACCTCAAGTAAACTTTTTTCACGTTGTCATTATGGGGTGTTGTGTGTATAATTCTGAGGAAAAAAATGAATTTAATCCATTGTGTTATCGTCTATTTACCCTTTTCTTTGTCAAGTTCGTTATTGGATTGGTCTACTCCCGCACCCTAAATAATAACACACACATACATAGATTCACACACACTCAGACCCTAACCACAACAGTGCCCTACAAATGACACACACACAGTTGGCTAACTTTTAGCACTTAAAAACCACACAAATGCTTTAAGTATAACACAACTTGTCACTCTCTCAGCACATCAAGAGACTTATTTATTATCAGCACGAACAACATACGATGTTTTAAATAGACCTCAGATCTAAATGTTACTTTTGGTCTCCAAGAAAATATTAAAACATACAAAGACTCAGTATCCTTGACTATAGGCCATTTATCAGCCAAGAATACTTTCTTCTCGTACTGTCCCTAACTATTGAGTGGTGCCCTCACTCTCAGCCTTAAAACCCTGCAGTACAGAGCTAAATGGCAAAATCTCCAGCTACTTCAGGTGCTCTTAGAAATCTACCTTATTACTTCAATCACTCTAGACATTAAGACAAAGCATAGAAAGAAAGGAATCAGTGATGTCAAGGATGAAAGTCCCAGGGCGGTTTTTGATTTAGCAATCAATGTTCATGAGAATGCTGTTAACTGACGATCAGATGAAAACTGGTCACATGTGCCTTTGTTTTATTCTCTGACGTCGCTCTTCTGTCGTCACTGTTTCTCTTCTTCTGCTGCTGACGTTTCTTTCAAAATGAGGCATATTTATTATAAAGCTTCATGCCATGGTTTCACAACACATGAATGTTCCATGCACCTGATTGGCTAGTTGTCAATATGATGGATGAATTTTGCTCCCCAGATAATAAAGTTCTTTGATATTGCCTCAGCCTTCCTTTCACAGGTCGTAAACCCAATTGTTGTCCCAGATGTCCATCCATAAAGTAATCAATACCCTGAGATATCAGCTCAGGCTTCCTTTCCCAGGCTGTAAACCAAATTAGCACTAAGCTATGAACAACTGTTATAAAAGTCAGGTATAAGGGAAAATGATATGCCTTTTTTATTATAATGCCTCCTACATCTGAATTCATCTTGTTGAGAGCAAAATATAATACAGAATAAGATGTAGATTTTATACATCATAACATCCATTTTGGAATAAGGCTGTAACATAACAAAATGTGGAAAAAGTGATGCGCTGTGAATACTTTCCAGATGCACTGTATATAATGCAGCCCAATGTTTGGAGTACAAGTCAGGGAAGGTTCTGCTTAAGCTATATAATGCATTAACAATGCCTCATCAGGACTGCTGTGAATACAAAGAACACATAGAAGCACAAGATACATCCAGACAGGAATGACTAGGCTTTTTACAGGAGTGAGAGGTATGAGGAGAGACTGAAGGAGTTAATCTTTTTCAGTTTGAGCAAATGAAGATTAATGAGTGACATGACTGAAATGTATAAATCATAAAGGGAAATAATGCAGTTGATCCAGCTGTTATTTTAAGTAAATTCTTCAACAAGACCTCTGAGGCACAGTTGGAAACTTAAGGGAATATTTCACTCAAACATTAGAAGGTTTTTCTTCATATAGATAACTATAGATACATGGAAGCAATTACTAAGGATTATGAGAGACAGTAGGATTTTGGGGACCTTTAAACCATGAGCATGTCTTATTTTGGAAAAAAGTAATAAATATGATTGAAAAGCTTTGTTGGGTTGAATGACTTATTCTTGTCAAAATTGTTATAATGCTTGAAACCAATCAAACAGTTCAATCAAAATGTTTATTTCAACCACAGCTTTTTGATTGCTGTTAAGGATTTATAATTAAACACCTGCTGCTGCAATTGACTCAAATCAATGGCCAGGTTCTAACATATCCAGTGATTTTATCCTGGAAAATATCTGGTTTCAAATATAATTTGAAAATAATATATTCTTTCTTACATTCACACTAAAAGAGAGATCATGAGTGTTTTTGGTATAAATATCAGAGGTAATAGATAACCCTGATATAAGGAAAAGAGAGTAGAAAATAGCTAACAGCAATCCAAAACCAATACACTACATGATAGTTCACAAACTTGGAGAAACATTTCATTAGCAGTAAAAAAAAATCCAAGGAAACACCAAAGCATGAAAGTGTTAAAGTACTGCCTATAAACATAATCCAGTTGTGTTTACTGGTAGCCAAGACTCTTAAAGCATAACGGGGATATCCTAAAGATGATGTTTAAACAGTCACTAGTTAGTGTATAAAGTAATGTCATGAGATCAGCCTGAAGGGAAATGATTTATAAAGGATGTGATTTTCCAAAGGAAAGGTAGAAGTAACAGACAGATATACAAAGTGGCAATGTAGCATGAATGAAGACCTTTGATCTTTTACCAGAACTGCTTAAGTCAATGCATGGACATGGAGTCAGGGCCTACCCTGGCAAAACTGGGCACAATACAATACCCAGCACTGAAAAGGGTGTCAGGCCTTTGTAGGATTTGTGAGTGAAGTGTCACTTTAAATGATTTTAAACCAGATAAAACAGTAAAAATAGTAAGTAAATTATAGAACATAGATTACCTGAAACATGGTCAAGTATCAGAATTACTGTTAATTACAAAGCACAAAAATACTGAATATGGAGAAATATTTGTACCCTGTTAAACTACTGTATATCCTAATAGTTTTTTTCTACCCAGTGCCATATGAGGATTGCATAAGAATTTACTAATTGAAATTGCAATTTACTTGAGATGACAGTCATGTAAGAAAAGAATAACTTCTTCTTATTTGTCTGTCATTACTATGGAGAATCGGGATGTGCCCAACAAGGAAGCAAACAAAGTGCTCTATCAGGTACAGTGTAAACTACTGTGCATAAAAGGCACAGTGTTTCAGATAATGTCTTCTGCTGTTCCAAGTGAATTTAGACAACAGCTCGTTCAATATAATGAAGGGAGAAGAAGGATTATAGAACTAATAGGATTAACATGAAGAAAAAATACTCATCTAACTGCAGCAGCTCAAGTGGAGAAGAAAAGAGCTAATTTAGACCATGAGAAAAGCAGCTTTTGGTGTCATTAAAATTTGCAGATAGTTTATAAATACATATGTATTTAGGTAAGCACAGAAATGAATATGCCAGTACATAAACTGCATTGTGAGAAGATAAGAAGGAATGTCTGCCATTTTATTTGTTTGTTGATTTAAAGATAGATATATTAACTTCATACAATTAATACAGTAGCCCGAAATGTATTTGAAGCTCTTAAATTGATTGAATATTTGGAGGGGTAAGGTGAACACTACCTAAACCTCAAGATTGTCAATAGCTTATAGTCCTGGGACTCTAAATCATTGGATTAAATGGAGTATAGAATGAAGTAATGAATGAAAAGGCAATATTATTATTTGTTAGAATACTGCAGAAGAAGTGGTGTTTGTATTTAAATTCTTGTTTATGTGACCTGGTGTGGAGTATGGCAACATGGGAGCACATAGAATTAGAACTACTGTGATACGAGAGGATACACGTGAGGTGGTTTGTGCATGCAGTTACGATGGGAAAGGCTCACAGTAGTAAGATGCAGAACACAGTGGGAGGGTTATTAGTCTTAATTGTTATGAGGTTACTGAGTATACCTTAGGAAGAGCTGGAATAGGCTATTGTGAATAATTTTGTTATTAAAAAAGACAACAAAAATAAATTAATGAAATTAAATAATTAATAAAGTTTTCTATTAAAAAAGACTATCTGAAATAATCTTTTAACATAACCTCCATCTATTTAATTATTTTATTTATGATTCTTTGCCTAACACTCCAGAGCACTGATATTCAAGAATTACATTCATGGATACATCTGACATTTAGACTGGGAGGAGAGGAACTATAAAAAAGAGCTGCATTTTTTAAAGTCACAATCATCCTGCTACATATACATATTTTCATCATATTTTTCATCATATGCATAAGTCAAATATCATACATTATTTGTAACATAAAGTTATAATATCAAGTAAAGCTCAATTTTATTGAAACATTTAAAATTTAGAAATTATGAAAAGGTACTGTTAACAATATTTAAATGACAGTTAACACTGCTTTTTAAAAGTTGTTTGTCTTTTTAATGTAATTGTGGTAAAATAAAAAGTTTCTTATTTTTTAAATACATTACAAAATTTGTGCATGGTGTAACAAACATTATTATTGAGCTATAACATAATTTAAACTGAGTACTGAGGATCTGTTTGCAGACAAGAGGAGCTATCAGATGTGTGAAAGAGGAACATACTGTATACAAAATATGCAAGCTTAAAGGAGCAAAGAACTATTGTAATAACATATTTTGTATTTGACTTTTAACCGATTATTACCGAACCAATTTTCTTTAAATTTTGCATACCTGTTTAGTATTGATGACAAAGGCATACTTTGAGTAATCATACTATCTCATTTGGATTCATGTGTGTAAATTTTGACCGTACCATCGCCAATATCCAAGTGACATCTGAAAACAAATTATCAGTTGTGCCAGTATCAGGCCTCCAATTTTCAACAATTGATTGAAAATTTAGGACCTGTACTTACACAGATACTGTAAGAGCCAATCTTAGAAAGTTAAACTCATATTAATGTTTGCTTAATTTGAATAGAATATAAATTTCTTCCATAGTCATAAACAATGGTATAGTCTTTCTCCCCTATAAGTTAGTAAGAGATAGAACCTTCTTGCTATAACTGAGATACAGAGTGATAATTGTTCAGTTGTTGTTTAGAACAGGTCCCAGTACAAAGGGACTTAAAAGACCCATTTTCTACTCAGAGATGGGATAAGCATACAGTTTTCTGACCGTCGTTTTGAAATGTTTCAGAAATGTTAAGTAAATAGCAATGATTTGAGATGTAACAAGATTTAAGCTTTGAACAGAACTTTCCTTAATAAGAATTCTTCTTTTTTTGCTATTTTAATTTTCTTTTTAGTGTGAACTGTTTTACTTTGAATTTTAACTAAACTTTAAAAAACGAAGATATTTTGTCTGTGTAATAAGCTCTAGTTTGTGTTTAGAGCAGGTCCCAGTAAACAGGGACTTGAAAGACCCATTTTTTAACTTAAAAATGGGATAAGCATACAGTTTTCTGACCGTTTTGAAATGGTTCAGACATTATAAGTGATTAGTAACGATTTAATATGTGCAAGATTAAGCTTAGAACTAAATTGTTCTTATTATAAATTTTTCCTTTTTTTTGAAATTTTAATTTTCTTTTTGTGTGAACTGTTTTACTTTGAAACTTAACTGAACACTTAAAAACGAAGATATTTTGTCTGTGGAATCATTTCTGCGCGTCAGGCTTTTGTTGAATCCCATTTTTTGAGTTAGAGCTGTTGTTTTCATCAGACAACTTGCCACCTGAAGGCCTTGAACTTGAACTGGAATCTACCATCTGAGGACAGAGGACGCTTCTGTTCCAGAACCCGTCAATGAAAGAAAAAGAACTGAGCTATTCCGAGATACTGTGCTCTTATCTTCTATATTTGCATGATTGTAAATGAAAGCAAGGTCGCCATACCTGAACTTGAGAAGATTTAAGAAACTGTGATATTATAAAGACATTGTGGATGATCGGTTGTGCTTTGCCTGAGTCATGGAAGCCTCGCTGTAAGGAAGTCGTCTCTTGTCAGAGTGTTCGACTGTGACGTTTGTTGCTGTCAGGAAACGCACTGTCAGTCATTCGAGCTGCTGTCATGGCAACGTCTGAGCACAGACTCAAAGCCAGAGAATGCAATTGGAGATCTTAAAGGTCATATAAGTCAGAGGAAAGATCAGCTTTCTGTGCTTATAACTGAAATCGAAAGCCTTAAAGACTCTCCAAAAAATCATTTAGAAGTAACAGAAAGACTTGAAATTTTCCGTGAGATGCACGTTCAGATAGAGGAGCTGTATAAAAGGCTACTTTCAGCGCTAAGTAAAGAAGAAACAGAAAACGACATTCACAGAATATTCTAAGAAATGGAATGAATTTATTGATGCTACAGTGGTATGGGTGAAAGATACAAATAGCCTGTTAACACACACATCTGACAAACAGCTAGATAATCAATTTGAAGAGATGCAATTGCAAGAACAGGATCACACAAAGTCAAAAGTACAAAAAGCTTCTCCTCAGTTAAAGCGCGCTTTGGATATTAAATGTGACTCTTCCACCTAGAAAACCACTGCAGCATCATCACCTTCTTCGACAGTCACACTTGAACAGACGGAACTCGATAGTATCCTACAAATGCTACATGAACTTAAAGTTAAAGTGGAAAGTCAGGAACAATCCACAACTACCACAAAAACCGACACTCAAAGCTCCAGAAATGATATACTAGATGTATTAGTGCAAAATCAAGCCGAATATCAGAAGAATCAAGCTGAATGTCAGAACACAATCACCGAAATGTCTAAATTGTTAACCCAACAAAACATAGCTACTACTCCACCACCTCTAGCGCCGCGTGGTGAAGTACCACATAGACAGGTCCTTTTATTTTCAGGTGACCCACTGACTTATGCAAATTTCATCAGAGCCTTCAATCAAGCTGTAGGTGACGTATTAGCAGACCCACAAGATAAATTACATTACTTGATTCAATATACAAGAGGACCAGCTCAAGAAATGATTAATGGTTGCGCACGATTGCCACCAGATCAAGGTTATGAAAAAGCTAGAAAGCAGCTTGAAAGTTACTATGGCAACCAAGTGTTTGTAGTAGATGCGTACATAAGTAAAGCATTGAAATGGCCTCAAATACGTTGTAAAACAAAATGACGGAGAGACCTTGAGAGACTATGCAACCTTTCTTGGTAACTGTATAGACTCCATGACCAAAGCAAGAAATAGAGCTGCATTTAATAGCAATGAAAATATCCGTACTATACTCTCAAAGCTCCCATATTCTCTACAAAATAAGTGGCGGGACATAGCTTATAACATTGAAAAAGAAGAAGAAAGAGAGATAGAAATTTGTGATTTAACTACTTTTTTACATAAACAGGCTAAGGTATTTATGCATCCTATTTATGGCAGAACAGAGAAAAAGGAAAAGACCGACAAGGTTAGGTCTCTTCTTAAGTATAGACAGAAATCAGGAGGTATCTACACTACAAGTATATCTGATGCTGCCGAAAAGGGGACTCAAGAAATCTCTGTCAAAAAGACTGTTAATGATACATGTGCATTTAAAAAGCCTTGTGTATTCTGCAATGGCCAGCATACTCTTGCTGAATGTAGCAAAATCAAAGAACTGCCACATAAAGAAAGAATTGACTTTTTAAAATCTAAAGGTTTATGTTTTCGCTGTATCAAACAGGGGCATCTTGGTAAGAACAGTAAAGAAAGAATGAAATGTCAGACATGTTCTTTTCAGCACCCAGACATCCTGCACATCAGAAAAGACAGAGGAGCAACATCTAAAGCTACAGCCAGTGTGGCAACACCTGCTGAAAAGGAAACAGAGACTGGAACTTGTGCCTTTACTGGGGCCGGAGAAGAATGCGCACTGCAAGTAGTTCCTGTTAAGGTAAAATCTAAGAAGAGTGAAAGGTATGTAGAAACACACGCCTTTATAGACCTTGGTAGTACAGTAACAATTTGCACCGAAAGGCTCCAGAGACAATTAAACCTTCAAAGGAGAAGAACACAAGTATTCCTCAAAACTATGAGTAATTATGATGATAATTCAAAGATGCTAACCCATTGTTCTGTTTATTCAGATTTACAAGTCTGCGGTCTCAATTATGATGAATATATTAATTTGCCAAAGGTCTTTACACAGGTCTCCATTCCAGTGAACAGAGAAAGTATTCCACTACAAGACAATATCGATAAGTGGGCATATCTTAAGGAGGTACGTCTATCTCATATTGACCCTGAAGTTGATCTTTTAATAGGAATCAACTACCCAGAAATCTTCAAGTAGTCATGAATCATACCTAGCCAAGGAGGTGGACCTCATGCTGTGAAGACTGCACTTGGATGGGTGGTTGGTGGACCATACAAAGAGATAGATGACTTCGCAAAACAAAGCGGTAAGCTGCCCAAACATTCAATAAATCATGTATCAATAACAGAAATTGAAGATATGTTGCTGTAACAGTATAACACAGATTTTCCAGAGCGCAGTTGTGAAGAAAAAGAGGAAATGTCACAGGAGGACATCAAGTTCATACGCATAGTCTCAGAATCTACAAGACTGGTAGGTGGCCACTATTGTTTAAATTTGCCTTTGAAGAATGAAACACTTAAAATGCTGAATAACCGCTGTATTGCTGAAAAAGTGTGCTATTGGACTCAAAAGAAAACTGAGCAAAAATTCAGGTTTTTACGAAGACTATAAAGCCTTCATGAAAGACATTATAGACAAGGGTTATGCTGTCAAGGTACCCAAAGAAAGCCTAAATTGCAATGAATGCAGAGTGTGGTACATCCCACATCATGGTGTGTACCATCCAAAGAAAAATAAAATTCGAGTGGTCTTTGACTGCACTGCCACCTACCAGGGAATCTCACTTAATAAGCAATTATTAAAAGGCCCTGACCTAACTAACACACTCATTGGCATCCTTACAAGATTCAGAAAGGAGCCAGTAGCCTTAATGGCAGATATTAAGTCAATGTTCTACCAAGTTAAAGTACCAGATAAAGACACTGATCTTTTACGTTTTTTATGGTGGCCTGAAGGTAATCTAAGTAAAGACCTTGAATTCAAAATGACAGTACATCTTTTTGGTGCTACTTCTTCACCCAGTTGTGCTTCTTATGCTTTGCGTAGAACAGCCGAAGATGCCAGAGATACATTTCCTGAGGAAGCTGTTAACACCGTTCTCAATAACTTCTACGTGGATGACTGTTTAAGGTCAGTGACAACAGAGGAACAAGCAATAAAGCTGACAAAGGACCTCCAAGCTCTATGCCTCAAAGTGGGATTTCATTTGACTAAGTGGGTGAGTAACAACAGAGAAGTTTTATTGTCTATACCAGAAGAAGACAGAGCTCATGAACAAAAGGACTTAGACTTGAGCCACAGTCTCCTTCCCACAGAGCGTGCCCTGGGTGTTCAGTGGTGCACAGAAACGGACAGTTTCAAATTTCAGATTAAGTTACAAAACAAGCCCGCTACAAGGCGTGGTATTCTGTCTGTTGTTAGCTCAGTTTATGATCCACTTGGTTTTCTAGCACCCGCACTACTGCCAGCAAAGCTTATTCTAAGAGACTTATGCAAAGAGAAATTTGGGTGGGACGAAGAAGTAGAAGTCAAACACATTCAGAAATGGAAGAAGTGGATGGAGGATTTGCAGTTACTTACAGACTATAAAGTGAACAGATGCTTCAAACCTACTGGGTTTGGAACCATAAAGACAGCACAAATGCACCATTTTGCAGATGCTAGTGAAGATGGATATGGCACTGTCACTTACCTTGTCTTAACCAATGAAGAGGGCAAAAAGCATTGTTCATTCCTGATGGGCAAGTCAAGAGTTGCACCATTGAAACAGGTCACGATTCCAAGATTGGAGCTGACAGCAGCCGTTGCGGCAGTTAAAATGGACAAAATGATTAAAGGTGAGCTTCAAATGCCCTTAGAAGAATCTACATTTTGGACTGACAGCACCACGGTGCTAAAATACATTTCAAATGAAAGCACTCGGTTCAAGACCTTTGTTGCCAACAGAATCTCAGTGATCAGAGATCATTCACAGTCTTCACAGTGGAGGTATGTCACATCTGCCCTTAACCCAGCTGATCAAACATCCAGGGGGCTAAGCATAGAAAACTTTCTCAAAAGCACCACATGGTCACAAGGTCCAAGTTTCTTATTGAAGCCCGAACGGGAGTGACCAAAAAGACTAGATCAACTGAACGATTCACTCATTGAAGATGATCCAGAATTTAAAACTTATGCAGTCAACATGACAAAAATAGAGGAAGCAACCGAGCCCATCAACAAACTAATCACCTTTTTTTCAGATTGGCATCGCTTGAAGAAAGCAGTGGCTTGGTTCCTCAAGTTTAAAGTCTTAATGCTGAACCTAAGAAATGAAAGAAAAACATTCCAACTAGAAGTCAGTCAGACTAAAAGTAATCCAGAAGAACAAAAATCACTCATTGCAAAGCACATGAAAAAGTATAAACTGACTTTAAAAACAAATCCAATTTCTCTAGACGATTTAGTTAAAGCCAAAACAGAGCTTATCCGCCTCAGTCAACAGCAAGAATTTCCAGAAGAATTAAAGGCTCTAAAGAAAAAGACTTGTGTTAAAAAGAACAGTCAAATCTATAAACTTGACCCAATCAATACAAGATGGAATACTAAGAGTTGGAGGAAGACTCTGCAAAGCTGCAATGCCCGAAGAAGCTAAACATCCTGCAATTCTACACAAGCATTCACATGTTGCTTCTCTCATATTGCAACACATTCATAAACGAATTGGACATTGTGGGCGCAACTATGTGCTCGCACAGCTACGCCAGAAATACTGGATACCTCAAGCGAATTCAGCTATCAGAAAAATAATTTCAAAGTGCACAACGTGCAGAAGATACAATGTGAAAGTAGGTGAGCAAAAAATGGCAGATTTGCCAGAAGATCATCTAGCACCAAACCAACCACCGTTTACAAAAGTTGGAGTCGATTATTTTGGCCCCTTCCTAGTCAAAAGAGGTAGAAGCCTAGTCACGAGGTACGGAGTAATCTTCACATGTTTAACAACCAGAGCTGTGCATATAGAGATCGCACATAGCTTAGACACTGATTCTTGTATCCAAGCCATACTCCAATTTACGGATAGAAGAGGACAAGTTAAAATCATGCGCTCAGACAATGGAACAAATTTTGTTGGAGCAGAAAGAGAGCTACGAGAAGCTATTAAAAACTTGGAACACAAAAAAATCAGCGACGCTATGATGCAAGAACAAATCAAATGGATTTTCAATCCACCATCACCTTCTCATCAAGGTGGAGTGTGGGAAAGACAAATCAGGAGCATAAGAAAGATCTTAAATTCAACACTAAACCAACAAACACTCGATGATAAAAACCTTCCTCCAATGATGTGTAGAGTAGAATCAATACTCAATAACAGACCCCTTACAAAGACATCAGATGACCCAAATGATTTGGAACCACTCAGACCCAATCACTTGTTGTTACTGAAGACAAAACCTGAAATACCACCCGAACTCATTTCAGAAAATGAACCATACCCAAGAAGATGCTGGAAACAGATTCAATACATGGCTGATTTATTTTGGAAAAGATGGACTAAAGAATATTTGCCAATACTCCAAGAACGTCAAAAATGGCTTGCACCAAGAAGGAATTTTGAACCAGGAGACATTGTTTTAATTGTAGATAAAGCTACACCTTGCAATTCCTGGGTAATGGGTCGAGTCATCAAGACAATGCCAGATGCCAAAGGTGCAGTCAGAAGAGTTTGTGTGCTGACCAAAACCAGCACACTGGACAGACCTGTGAATAAACTCTGCCTGCTTCAAGAAACAGCCAATGTTTGAAATATGAAATTTTTAAAATGTTTGTTTGCAATGTTATTGCTAGTGATTTGAAAACAATAGTTAATATAAAGTTAACTGGCTCATATTGAAGTAAAGTATAGTAATTGTCTCTGCTCCTGCATAGCCAATTAGGGGCCGGAAATGTAAGAGCCAATCATAGAAAGTTAAAGTTTTGAGTTAAACTCATATTAATGCTTGCTTTATTTGAATAGAATATAATTTCTTCCATAGTCATAGACAATGGTATAGTCTTTTCCCCCTATAAGTTAGTAAGAGATAGAACCTTCTTGCTATAACTGAGAAACAGTGTGATAATAAGCTCTAGTTTGTGTTTAGAGCAGGTCCCAGTAAATAGGGACTTGAAAGACCCATTTTTTAACTTAAAAATGGGATAAGCATACAGTTTTCTGACCGTTTGGAAAATGGTTCAGAAATTAAAAGTGATTAGTAATGATTTAAGATGTACAAGATTAAGCTTAGAACTAAATTTTTCATTATAAATTTTTCCTTTTTTTGCTATTTTAATTTTCTTTTTGTGTGAACTGTTTTGCTTTGAAACTTAACTAAACACTTAAAAACGAAGATATTTTGTCTGTGGAATCATTTCTGCGCGTCAGGCCTTTGTTGAATCCCATTTTTTGAGTTAGAGCTGCAGAATTTTGGAAACTTTGGGAAAACGCAGTTACACACATCATTGTTGTTACTGTATACATCCCTCCTCGGGCGGACGTGGAGATAGCGGGTGACATCATCCATTCTGATGTTGCTAAACTGCAAACGCAGTACCCCGAGGCGCTTGTGCTAATCGCTGGAGACTTTAACCATGTAACGCTGGACATAAAATTACCTGCCTTCTCCCAGTATGTGGATTGTAACACCTGGGGAAATAGGACTATTGACCTACTTTATGCAAACGTTAAAGATGCATACAGCGCCACCCCGCTGCCTGCGCTTGGGAAAGCAGATCATAACCTGGTTTTGCTTCAGCCTCACTACAAACCAAGAGTGAGGATCCTACCTACAACCACACACTCATTCAGGAAGTGGTCCCCTGAGGCAGAGCAGGTTCTGAGAGACTGCTTTGGAACTACAGACTGGGATATCCTGCAGGGATCACATAGTGAGAACATTGAGGAGGTTGTTGACTGCACTACTGACTACATCAACTTCTGTATGGACATTGTAGTTCCAGTAAGAACAGTACGCTGCTATGTTAACAACAAGCCATGGATTACAAGTGACATCAAGGGCCTTTTGAACCAGAAGAAAAGGGCTTTTAAAGGAGGTGATCAGCATGAGCTCAAGCGCGTGCAGAAGGAACTCCAAGTCCAGCTCAGGGCGGCGAAGGAGCAGTACAGGAGAAAGCTGGAGCAGAAGTTGCAGCATAACAAGCATGAAGGAAATGTGGGATGGGATGAAGATCATCACTGGCTGCAGCTCGAAGCAGGGTGCCACCATCGAGAGAGACGTGGAGAGAGCAAACCAGATCAACAACTTCTTTAACAGGTTTGACCACCCTAACCCACTCTCACCTCGGAATACTGCACCCTCCACCCATCCTTCTGCTGATGACAGCATAGGAAAGAGTTTCCCCCCACCCTTAATTACAGCAGCCCAGGTAAGCAGAGAGCTGAGGAGACTTTGTGCCAGCAAAGCAGCGGGTCCAGATGGAGTATCGCCACGACTGCTGAAGGCCTGTGCGTTGGAGCTAGGGAGTTCTCTACAGCGCATCTTCAACCTGAGCCTGGAACAGGGGAGTGTCCCAAGGCTTTGGAAAACATCTTGCATCACCCCAGTCCCAAAGGTATCACATCCTAGTGAGCTGAATGACTTCCGGCCTGTTGCTCTGACGTCACATGTGATGAAGACCATGGAGCAGCTGCTGCTTCACCACCTGAGGCCACAGGTCCACCACGCCCTCGACCCTCTGCAGTTTGCATACCAGGAGAAGGTGGGAGCGGAGGATGCTATCATCTACATGCTATACCGATCCCTCTCCCACTTGGACAGAGGCAGTGGTGCAGTAAGAATTATGTTTCTGGACTTCTCTAGCGCCTTCAACATCACCCAACCTCTGCTCCTTAGGGACAAGCTGACAGAGATGGGAGAAGATTTATACCTGGTGGCATGGATCATTGACTATCTTACAGACAGACCTCAGTATGTGCGTCTCGGGAACTGCAGGTCTGACATTGTGGTCAGCAACACAGGAGCGCCGCAGGGGACTGTACTTTCTCCGGTCCTGTTCAGCCTACTTTATATACATCAGACTTCCAATAAAACTTGGAGTCCTGCCACGTGCAAAAGTTCGCTGATGACACTGCTATCGTGGGCTGCATCAGGAGTGGGCAGGAGGAGGAGTATAGGGACCTAATCAAGGACTTTGTTAAATGGTGCAACTCAAACCACCTATACCTGAACACCAGCAAAACAAAGGAGCTGGTGGTGGATTTTAGGAGGCCCAGACCCCCTCATGGACCTTGTGATCATCAGAGGTGACTGTGTGCAGAGGGTGCAGACCTATAAATACCTGGGAGTGCAGCTGGATGATAAATTGGACTGGACTGCTAATACTGATGCTCTGTGCAAGAGAGGACAGAGCCGACTATACTTCTTTAGAAGGCTGGCATCCTTCAACATATGCAGTAAGATGCTGCAGATGTTCTATCAGACGGTTGTGGCGATTGCCCTCTTCTACGCAGTGGTGTGCTGCGGAGGCAGCATAAAGAAGAAGGACGCCTCACGCCTGGACAGACTGGTGAGGAAGGCAGGCTCTATTGTAGGCATGGAGCTGGACAGTTTGACATCTGTGGCAGAGCGACGGGCACTGAGCAGGCTGCTGTCAATCATGGAGAATCCACTGCATCCACTAAACAGTATCATCTCCAGACAGAGGAGCAGCTTCAACGACAGACTGCTGTCAATGTCCTGCTCCACTGACAAACTGAGTAGATCGTTCCTCCCCCACACTATGCGACTCTTCAATTCCACCCTGGGGGGTAAACGTTAACATTATACAATGTTACTGTCTGTTTTACCTGCATTTTTTATCACTCTTTAATTTAATATTGTTTCCTTATCAGTATGCTGCTGCTGGAGTATGTGAATTTCCCCTTGGGATTAATAAAGTATCTATCTATCTATCTATTCTCTATTGACTACGAAGAGCATACATCACTCTTTGGAAGCCTTCAGGATTCAGTAAATACAGGCAACATTAGAATGACATTACGTACAGCCTTAGATCAGCTGTTCACAAACCATTCAGTGGGCATATTGATAGCTACATCAAAAATACTTGGAGTACAGTAATCCATCGCTATATCGCGCTTCGACTTTCGCGGCTTCACTGTATCGCGGATTTTATATGTAAGCATATCTAAATATATAACACGGATTTTTCGCTGCTTCGCGGGTTTCTGCGGACAATGAGTCTTTTTACTTCTGGTACATGCTTCCTCAGTTGGTCTGCCCAGTTGATTTCATACAAGGGATGCTATTGGCAGATGACTGAGAAGCTACCTAATCAGAGCACACAGTTAAAGTTCCTGTGTGCTGATTGGCTCAGCGACGGAGTGCTGCATTAACCAGGAAGTCTCATCTCACTCATTCAGCATTAACGTGCTCCTGCAACTGCTTCAGGGGCCGTGTCCAAGCGCCAACAGAAGATCCAAATGATTGCAGAAAAGGTAAAAGTTTTGGATATGTTGAAGGAAGGGAACAGCTACACCGCTGCTGGACACCATTACGGCATCAATGAGTCCACGATTCTTTTTATTTAAAAAGGAGGAAAAGCATATAAGATCTACAGCCGCAGTGTCCTTTAACCAGGGCGCAAAATGAGTTGCAAGTGGACGTGATAAGGCAGTAGTCTGGATGGAATCTGCTTTAGGGATTTGGATTGAAGACTGATGGAAGAAGAATGACGGCGGTGCTACACAGACGCCTGAAGAGGCTCCTTTAGAAGAGCTGTAACGCTCTCCTTTGTTGTGCGTAAAATTAAACTCATCGTTATCGGAAAAGTCATTATGTCATTGTTGGTGAGTAACCATAATTAATTATCTACGTACAGTACTTATTACATGTACATAGTTTAGTGTCACTGTACACACATTTTACTGTATACAATTTTTCTTGCATTGTACGTATTTATTGCTGGTGGCCTGTCTGTCGTAATGGCTGTAACATATGAGATATCGAAGACGCTTGATATCTTTAAAATAATATTTGGGTTTTACTGTATATAAACTGTGTTTACATACATAATTTCAAAGAATCTTACCTAATATCTAAGAGAATACAAAGGGTTTATGCTGTATAATTGTGCGGGAAATGTTTATAATAGTGTGGGAGAGTTTATAAGGGCTTAAAATATATAAAATAACCATATGAACATATGGTTTCTACTTCGCGGATTTTCACCTTTCGCGGGGGGTTCTGGAACGCAACCCCCGCGATGGAGGAGGGATTACTGTAATGCATTCACATTTGTGCGGCCCAAAGGGAGCAAGCGCCAGACGGGATGGAAGAGCTTGTATCACCGAGTGCGACATGATTGAGAAACGTCATCGTGTCTGTAAGTGATCAACAGGATCATGTAACATACAATACACCATGAATTATGGTAACCTGAATCCTAAACATGACATCATCACTTGTCATGAACACACAGACACCATTGAGGAGCTACAAGCATTGATGGTACACAGATTCCCCAAGCTGAAACTGTAAGTTTGCAAACTTCAGTCATGGCACCTATAGATTGCATACAGCCAGATGTTGAAGATGAGCTTGATTTATCTGACAATGTCAATGACATCAGACAAAAGACAGAGGACACCATAGTAAATGAAACCAATGAATTAAAGGCTGAGGAGTTTGCATGGTTCCACCTCTTCCCATATGGCATCAATGGATTGAAAGAGGAAAGACCAGTACAAATCATGTCATTGGACTACTATCAATACAAAGTCCTTGGTAGTGATTTACGATTTCAACATAACGACTACCTCTTCTATGCCTTGTCTAAGTTCGAGTACTATTGAGTCAAGACCACGATTGCTGCATGCAGTTGAAAAGTTGAAGGACAATATGGCAATAGAGTTGAAGACCTTCATCTCTATATGAAGAATTTGAGAGGTTCAGCAGCATTCTGGTGCATGGCACTGAATGACTTGATTGCGCAAACAAGATGTCTTGGACCCCTGACATACTTTGTGACATTCAATTGCAATGATTTACACTGGCTGGATATGAGAAAAGTACTTCTAATTGCAGATGGAAGACCAAATGATAATCCAAATGATCTAGACATCAATGCTACCCAACACCTGATAGAACTCTACCCAGTCATAGTGGCTCGACACTTCAAGATCTGGGTGAATGCCTTGATGAGTTTCGTTAAGAACAATCATGAGGTATTTGGAGGTCGACTGATAGATCACTGGTGGCGCATTGAGTTTCAGAATTGTGGAAGTCCACACTGGCATATGGTACTGTGGATTGAAAGTTATCAACCAATCCAAATGCTCGAAGAAATAGCACAAGTGAATAAAGTGTGCTCATGTGAAACTCCACTTGAAGGATCAGAACTCTATGAACTAGTGAAAAAGTGCCAAATCCATCACCACACAAGCACATGCACAAAGAATGATACATCGTCTAATCAATACCGATTCAAATTTCCATGCGAGGTATGCAATGAGACCAATGTTGTCGAATGTACATCAGATGAGTTCATCCAGAATGATGGACAAATTTGTCTATTGAAATGACGACCTCAAGATCTGTGGGTTATCACCTACAATCCCATACTTCTCCAATTATGGAAAGGTAATATGGACATCCATATAAGTGGATTGAATGAGTCGATTGCATACTACGTTGCAAAATACATATTAATATCAGAACCAACTGACCTGGACAGTGGAACTGTGGAAGCTATTTGTCAAATTCACCATGAAGAAACCGATGTGTCAAAAAAGCTGTTCATGAGAATAATTAAGGAATGTCCAGTCTTGGCATGTGAATGTGTGTATCGGCTATGCCATCTGAACTTACATAAAGCTCAAGAAAAACAGTATTTCTTAACACCCGCAAAGATGAACAGTGTTACAGAGTGCTAAAGTTTAATGAAACAGGCCAAGCTACAGGATACTGTGCAAACATGTTTGAGCGGGAAGAAATGTCTAATGCATCATCTTAACTTTGACTTAAATCTATGAGCTTGATGGATTTTGCAGTGTTGTTCGAGGCATATTATGCAAAAACATCAGAGGATGAGGAAAACATGAATGAAGATGCATATGGGGAAGAACAGCCAACAACAAGAAGACGCCTTGTACTATTAACAGATAATACTAGGATGGTTGCAAGAATTACTCCTGTGGTCACATGTGTTCCAAAATTTGCTGTTGGTACTAATCCGAAAGGTTACTACTACAGTCTACTACTACAATATATGCCATACCGGAATAAAAGTGAGCTACTAGGCAAATAAAACACCACATAAGAAGCATTCTTAGCATGTGAGGAACAGCTCAAGCAAATCAGTTTACATACGGAAGTATACCATGAACGAGACAAACAGTTTGAACTCGCATTCAATCAAGTCCATACATTTCAAATTCTCGAAGAAGCAAAGCCAATTGAGTTAGAGGAAGAAGAAGTTCCACATGAACAAATGAATGAAGAAGAATTCCAGTCTGCACAGCAGGCTTTGAACGCAGGACAACAAGAAATGTTCACCATGGTCACGTGAAGTATACAAAATCAAATGGCTGGTACCGAAGAAAGACTGAGAATATTCTACACTGGTGGAGCTGTTGTTGGCAAGACTTTCTTGTTGAAATTGCTACGACAACAGATTAACACGTCTTATGCAAAGGATGCTGTCAAAGTTTGTGCATTGACCAGAGTTGCAGCACGACTGGTAAATGGATAAACAATACATACCACCTTGAAGCTGTCCATACAAAAGGATGGTTGAATCACCTGTATGTCACCTCTAACTGGTAACTACTTAGGAATTATGCGTCAACAATGGAAAAACATACAATTCATCATAATTTATAAAATATCTATGGTCTCTTACCAAATGTTATGCATGATTGATTTGCGACTCAGACAGCCGAAGAACAAAGACAATGAGTTCTTCAAAAAAAAAAAAAATACATCCTGGGTAAAAAGCAGCTTTTCTTGCTATGCATCCAAAATGCCCAGATAACAAGGTGGCTCTTTGTCTTAATAAGCTGATTGGTCTCTCGTCTGGCATGGTCTCATTTTCAGCATGGCTTCTGGGTGGATTAAATGGCAGGAACTCCAGGGGTCTCATGTATAAATGGTGCATAGTGTAAGTTCACAGTGAGGTAATTGTAATTATAAGTACAAACAGTTCTACCAGTAGAACTTGATGGACTTATTGAGTGTGTTTATAGCTCTTGGGATGAAGCTGTTTCTGAGCCTCGAGGTCCGTGCAGGAAAGGCTCTGAAGTATTTGCCGGAATGCAGATGCTCGTGGCTTTCCTGCATCAGCGTGTGCTATAAATATCCTCCAGGGCTGGAAGCTGTATCCTGATAATCCTCTGCACTCTCGACATAACCCCCATAGAGCTTTCCAATCAGCTACTGTGCAGATTTGATACCAAATACACATACAAATGGGTTGAAATACTCTGAGTGGTGCACTGAAAGTAACAATGCTAAAGCAACTATGGTATTTGGAATAGTTTGTTCATTCTGTGCACCATTATATTGTTACAGAAAAATTACAAGTAAGTGAATGAAATTTCGATATATTTGATAAATCCCACGTCACTGATATGAATCTGAAAAAAGGGAGACCACACAGAAACAGTAGCACTGCTTTGACACTGGGTGCCACCAGTTTGTAAAACCAAGCAGAAACGTGCATACGCAATGGGGGAGGCTGCCGTCAGAATGTGTGTGGCTTTACGCCAAGATTAGTTTTTATACATCGCGATGTGATTGTGGAAATGGGTGTATGCCAAATTTTTGTGTGTACACATCATTTATACATGAGGCCCTTGGTTTCTAAAACTATAATTTTATTTTCTAAGTACCTATTTTTATCATAGCATATAGTTACATCATCCTCATGGCAATTATGTTATTTGAATGCTATACACTATAATAATTACACACTCCATACCAGAACAGTGTGGCATCAAAACGGAACATATCCATATGATTGATACACACACCACCACAAGTACAGGACACAGGCACATGAAGCAAAGTAGAAAGGAAATAAAATGATAACTCATCATGTATGAAATTTCCTAAGTATGTGTTCATTATTTAGAATTGTTTGTTTTTATATCATCCATAGTG
Organism: Erpetoichthys calabaricus; assembly: GCF_900747795.2. NCBI lineage: Eukaryota > Metazoa > Chordata > Cladistia > Polypteriformes > Polypteridae > Erpetoichthys > Erpetoichthys calabaricus. Next base: position 111,111,022 of record NC_041404.2, read on the forward strand.
AACAGACTTGGCACTTATGATTTTGTCGGACAGTGCTTGACGCCTCTTCGAGGCTGATACCAGCCCAAACCCAGCTCCTACCCCTTGATAGCAGAATTCTTAATCCAATCTCCATCTGTGTGATCTTTTCTTATAATAACTGATTGGCATGTAGAGTCCTTTTCAATCTTGTCAATAAGAAAAGCAGCAGACGTTATTTTGTGTACTTTTTAACAGCCATACTGCTATTTTTTTTTTAAATTATGCTCTCTATGTATAATTATCAATGCCACATTGTTTATTAATACTTCAGTCAGACAAACTAATGAATGGTAAATAGTGTAAAACCCTGGCAAAAGTATTAGTGTATGATACTTCTATTTATATGACAGTGAATAGTGGTAACATTTAAGTCTGCTACTCTACTTTAAGTGCTGTTCCTTTTCTTAGGAAGGCTCAGTTTAAAAAATAGTATTTTCTTTTATAGAGCCACTATGGTTGGTTGCTAATATGCTTTACTTTACAGACATAGGTCAGAGAGAGAGTTTGGTGAAATACAAAAAGATACAGAGAGATTTTAAATCCAATAGAATATTAGTAGTACAAGAGCGTGTAAACAAGGTAAAGGTTAACTCCTCTTACTGATTAACAAACCCAGAAAGCCCTGGGGCAGTATTTAATAGATGCTTCTTAACAGGGATTTTCAAAAGGTTTGATTATTTGACCAAGAATTAAAGGGAAATAGAGATGAGAAGATTCTGCACTATTTAGCAAAGTGGCACGTAATCAGTCACTACAGATTTCAGATGTTGTTTATTGCTGTTTATCTATAATTCAGTCTTATATAAGCTGTGTTTTATCAATAAATTATATTATTTAGTATATTATGCTGAAAGAAAATTAATGTAGGAACTTTGCCCAAAATTTAAAGTCAAGTTTGGCTTCTGCCGTTAATCGATCTCAAGAGTTCTGGGAGAGCTGGTGATTGTAGAGGATTGATGAAAAGTACCAAGTGATTTTTTTCATGTGTACAGCATACCTTGCCTGTAAAAATGGCTCAGTTTTAATAAAAGCTAGCTGCAGTTTACACTGGTGAATGTCAACCATACAGGATCAAAGATATGCAATTGCATTTTGCTGTCCCAATTAACACATATCACTGGGTGGTGTTATATTTTTTAATGCTCTACTTAATGAAAATCTTATAGTTCACCACTAGGCTATAGAAGTCAGTCACAGCAACAGAAGAAGAATGTTACAGACTTACTGTATTTAAATTCTGTTTTGATGGGGAATGTTTTTTCTCTCATGTTGTTTTCTTTCTTCCATTTCCAGGATCCTATTGGATCCTATCCTGTAATTAGGCTGCAAGGCAGGGTGCAACACAGATTGCACAGGCAAAAACCTTATTTCTTCTGCTTTTCTTTAACTTCATAAAATAAAAATTAGGTACCAACATTAAAAAAAAAGCGTTAATAGTTTCCCAACCCATGTTTTTTTAAATTTAGTTATTCCATCTCATAATTTAGCATTTGTTTTTAACATGGCAGGAAGCAACTGTCGACGAGACACCTGTCAATCTTAAGCATCAAACACAGATACAAAGCAATTTAAAGTAACCAAGCAAACTGCACATTTTTGAATTTGCGGTAGTTCTGGAATCCTGCAGAAAGCCCATATAGACATGGGAGAACTTCTCTGCTATGCTACCAAGGTCACTAAAAAGCTAAGAAAGAACTGATAAGATGAAAGTAGCTGGTTTCTTTCATTTGCTCTTAATAGCACCACATCAAAAAGTATAGCATTTCCATAAGTAATATATCCATTGCAGAATGTAGTTTTGAAGTATACATGTTGATTGCATAGACACATCATGTCATCACAAGGATATACTTCTCCACATGTTAAATGCTAGAAAATACATAAACACATGTCAAGCATATTGGAGCTCAAAAAACAGAGAGAGCACTTTTTATTTCAACTTTGATTCTGTTCACACATTTACTTCACTCAAGCCAACCGTCAACTACATGCGGACAAAGCTGCAATGACATAGTGCACAGAGAAGAGCAAAATGATGAGGCAGAGTGACATGAATTGTCCAATGGACAAAGGGACTATACAAATAACACAGAAAACAGTGCCATGGATGCAGGTGAAAACTATAATAATTAGAGCCAGATCAATGTGCAGCAAGTGATGACCACAATAGTGTCAGTAGCCCATCACATTCCACCAGTGATGACAATGCTAACTTGGAAGCCTCAATCAGGTTTACCACTCAAGAAAGCTGCCCAACTGGACAGCATTGGATGCAAAATCAGAGGTTGGTAATGCTGTCATAAGAGCTATTTGAAAAAATGCAAAATACTTGGAATTTGTGTGCTTTATGCACTGGGCATAGATTAATATGATAGTGAAGGGGGAGGGGGTGCTCTGGGGTCTACTTATGAGCTTGCTCTACCACTGTGGAGTTTTTTTTAACAATTTTTAAATTTGAGTTCTAGTGGATCTGTTTGTTATTTCACTATCCATTTCTCTAGTAAAAATCACAAAAAGTATTTACTTGACAACATGCACCCTTTTTTCCTTGTCCCTGGTTTTATTCTTCCTGGTTATGTCAACAAGCACTTTGTTAATAAAATTATTGCACCTTCAAAAATGTATTGCAACTTAGCTACTGTAGCTTTGTAATGATAGTCTATCTGTGACATCCTGTATTCTCCTTTGTAGTCTGTCAATGATGGTCTGGTTCCAGAGGAGCTTCATCTAAAAAATATCATTGCCAATTAATATAAGTGACCCTATAAAATAATCTGCCAAATAATAATGCCTTTTAGCTCTACATGTTTCATACTTTAAATTCCATAAGATGTCTCTTCTCAAAATGCTTAATTATAACTGAAAAAAGATTCATTATATTTTATGTAGGTAATTCACCTTGATTAAAATTGTGTAACTTTTAATTTGAAGTCATCTGAATGCTTGGAAATCATAAACTACTGTTGTGGCTTCCATTAAAGTCTTATTACTAATCAGATATCAGCTCTATACTGAGACTCCTACATCAAGACTTAATCGAGAATGACAACATTTCAAAACAGATATTGCAACAGTTTCGTGAATAGAATTATTTGTGCTAAATATTGAATAATTTACTCAAAGGCAATTAAGGATATGAACAGGAAGTGCATTCAAGGTAATACTGTAAATACGACAACTTTTTTACTCAATGTGTGATGGAAATCTGAAGGAAGCCAATGAACTGTATAACATAATCAATGAAATCAATGAAATGAGCTTAATGTAATATTAGGTCTTAGAAATACCAGGCGCATTTAGTGAAATGACTGTAGAACAACGTCTCATTTGTGTTTTGTTTCATGTTTATAGAATCTGTTTTTTGAGAGTATTTTAGTAGACAACCTTAACTTAACAAGACATACATTTCATACTTAGAGAGTACTCTAGCAATCACTGGAGCAACCGCATTCCTGGCTCATATTTGAAAAGACTTATATGTGCATGATTTGCTATAATGAAAGAAGAAAAATGACAGTTCCTGAGTCCATGAAAGGGCTCCTATTCTATGATCTTAGTAAGAAAAATGTTTGTTTCTTATCTGACCCATGTAAGCTTTATTTGAATTCATATCATTTAGTTAAATCATTGGGCATTCCTACCTGCATTGCAACCCATCAATATATACTCTATATGTGTGGCTGAGTGTGTATATCTGGTACAATATGAAGGGTTGCCTCACTGCCACAAGTTTGTCAGTCACAATGGCACCAGAAAGATAAGTCAAAGCTGTGGACAGTCTACAACAAAATCTTTCATGAATGAAAGTGATTCACACTGTCAAAGAGAGGCAAGCTCAGCATGTACTGTGGGAAGACAGAGCCTTCTAGGAGGTGGCAGGAAGGACAAGCAAGGCAGGAGAAAGAGAGAGAGATGAACTGGAACATTGGGTACAAACACAATAAGTTCTTCCAGAATCCTAAAAGGCAGGCAAGTCAGCAGGTGTCTTGTTGCCTGCTGATTTTTTCTGGAAAGAAAATAAGAGAAAGTCTGTGGAATACTACTACATGTTCAAATTTGGTGTCAAAGTGTTGTTAACCTCCTGTTGATGGCAGGAGCCAGGAGCAGGAACACAAGAGGCTGCTGACAGGAGTCATAATGTGGTGTCTTTGTAGCCAAGCAAGATCTGTCCTGACCATAAAAATGATTCATGCCTGGATAGAAGTAATTTGCTAAGGGTTCTACATTTGTCATTTGTCAGTGGTATAAGTAAGTCTGAAATATGGTGGAAACTAAAAGTGAAAGACTTTCTAGATGAGAGGAAGAAACGAGGCACATGGTACACAGAGACAAAAAAGAGTGTGTGAGAGTGGCAGGTGGAATAAGCCAGAGTGGGACAGAGCCGGTTGAGGAGGCAGCCATTTCTGTGATTCTTTATATATAATGAAAGAATGCAAAGGTTCCTGACAGGTATTTAACGTCTGCTTGCCTGTAAATCCAAGCCAATCTGCTCAAAATGATTTAGATATCGGAACTGATCTACAGTGTGTACCTAGCATGTATCTAGTGCAATGCATATATCTTTTTAATGGAGGTAAACTACTGTATCCTAATGAATATACCTGTATATATCTGAACCAATTTATATTGGTACTAATCTTTTTTTCCCGAATGGCCCCTCATATATGTATACATCTAACAACTTTTACATTCAAATTTAGATTTAACGTTTTGCAGTTTGTTATTGGATGTGTAATCTTTGGTAACAGAAATCAGTCTGCTTTTTGACACCTGTATTACACTGACCCTAAAACAATATTCATTTACCATTCATCCATCCATTATCCAACCTGCTATATACTAACTACAGGGTCACGGGGGTCAATCCCAGCCAACACAGGGCGCAAGGCAGGAAACAAACCCCGGGCAGGGCGCCAGCCCACCGCAGGGTGCACACACACACACCCACACACTAGGGACAATTTAGAATCGCCAATGCACCTAACCTGCGTGTCTTTGGACTGTGGGAGGAAACTGGAGTACCCGGAGGAAACCCACGCAGACACAGGGAGAACATGCAAACTCCATGCAGGGAGGACCCGGGAAGCTAACCCAGGTCTCCTAACTGCAAGGCAGCCGAGCTACCCACTGCGCTGCCCTATTCATTTACCTCTTTCTATAAAAATATAAATCTTGTTTGGTCTTATTTAATTCAAGTTATAAGTCCAAGTGCTATCTAGTAGAGCTCATATACAGTAACTACATTATCTAAGGCCTCCTTTTTCCAGGTAAAAAATGATGCTGTCATGATATGTGATTTACATTTTTTTCTGATGATTCCTTGTTCTTTTCATTTTTTTAATCATTTACAGGATTTTGTACCCTATAGGTTATATTTCTTCTTGAAATCAAATCAAAATAAGAAAGAGCCAAAGAAGATGCTCACAGTTGTTCAGCAAAATTATTCCAGACAGTGATTCTGAAACATCTGGAATATTAAGAGTAATTGTGCTGGTACTGCTGTCATATAGTTATACTTTAATATATTTTAATAGCTGCAAGTGTTATTTTCTATTACTTTTCTAAAAAGTCTTCTTTTGCCTTGCTAATCCACAAAACATAACACTGTCACACAATAGCCTGCTAACTGTATTTCAAATTAAAAATCTGGCTTTTTCTTCTCTATAAGATGACCGACTTACTATTGGTTTGTCATTTGAAACACAGTCACAAAAATATAAAAAGCAATTCAATTGTTATTAGATATAACAACAAGTGGTCTCTCTTGCATTTCTCCTGAATTCACTGCATTACTCATAAAACCTTTCATTAACATGTAATGCGTAGTGCTTGCCAGTAGCCATCTGTGTTGTAGTGTAGCTACCACCTCATAGCCCCATAGTCACTTCTGTTATCCACATTCTTTGAGTAAATACTGTCCAATTACGAATGATCATGAATTATTTAATAACTTGGTGAATGGGTTTGTTACCATAAGAAACATCTGTAAGCGAGATGAATGTTTGAATTTTTTTGCCTAGGCATTAAGTTTTTTTTTTTCAAAGCAGGCTTCAAGTATTTCTGCTGTAAATCAGTGATTTACAGTCTCATATTGGAAAACAGATAGGCAAATGCATGCAAAATTGTTTCCATTTTAATAATATAATTACACTGTGATATGTTTAAAACATACTTTGAAATATAGGTGATTTCTCCCTGTGCACACTACAGCAGTTTCCATTGAAATAGGGTGCTGGGAAAAAGACATGTACTGTAATTTTTTGGCAGGTTCTTGGCTGGCAATAAAAAGCTATGCCAGTAAAATTACACTATAAAAGAAGTCAGGGCACACAGTAAAGAAGGCACTGCACACAGAAAGATGTCCAAACTTTGACTAGTTAAAGCAAACACTTTATTAGAGATTAGTGTAATAAAAACAACCAAAAGGAAAACGCATTTTAGTGAAAGAATATTTGGTTTTGATTAATGTTTTGTTTGTTGACCGAAATTCTAGTTCAGTCCCAACAATGTGAAAACAGATGCATGTACTGAATTGGTTCCTGGCTGTTTTCTTGCTGATTCCTATATGACAGAATGTTATAGTCTGCTATTGACAAAGTTCATTAGTTCCCTGGGACTTTCAGCCTGTTCATAGGAATATATTATAATGAGATTTTTCATTTGTGTCTTTAATTGTGTCATTGAATTATCTGATGAGTAACTACTCCTCCGCATCGAGAGGAGTCAGATGAGGTGGCTCGGGCATCTGATCAGGATGCCTCCTGGACGCCTCCCTGGTAAGGTGTTCCAGGCACGTCCAACCGGGAGGAGGCCCCGGGGAAGACCCAGGACACGCTGGAGGGACTATGTCTCTTGACTGGCCTGGGAACGCCTTGGGATTCTCCCGGAAGAGCTAGAAGAAGTGGCCGGGGAGAGGGAAGTCTGGGCATCTCTGCTCAAGCTGCTGCCCCCGCGACCCGACCTCGGATAAGCGGGAGACAATGGATGGATGGATGGTAACTACTTGTGGTATACTTAAGGAAAAACAGAAATTATATTAATTGGTTCATTAGACAGTTATGATATAGTGTAAATTTTTAACTCTGAGGGTCTGAATAACAGGGTCAGCATGTCAGTGTTTAAGTTAGGTGCTGTCAGGAACACATTAATTGTTGCCCTGATTTTGTATCTTTGCAGTTGCAAGTCGTGTCATCTGGGACCTTTGGCTGTCATCACACCAGACCTATTAAGGATGTAGACACACATTCACTCATTTCTGAAGTTTGCTAAAACAAATGAAGAGGCATGTCAATTGCTTTCAGAGGGTATTTTGTTAAAAAAAAACCTTTGAAGGGTTTTGTTGGTTTTGTCTTTGGCTAATAACGTTTACTTTTGAATTAAGGCTGAATGTTTTGCTTTTAGTTATTGTTTCTTTGATCTTTGGTAATATACTTCATCTTGCATGTTGGCTACTCTATTGCACTGACTTTAAAAAATATATTTCCCCCTTTGTAACAAAACATAAATCTGGTTTGGGTTTGTTTGATTCAAATTATCATTGGAGGTGCAATCTTTCAGAACTCATAGGCTTCCATTTCCAGTTAAAAAACTGAAAATATAAAGTTTTACCATTATGGCGTTACAGTATGATATACCTTGCAGTTTAATTTTTTTCTGATGATTCCTTAGTCTTTTCATTTTTTTTAAATATCATTTACAGGATTTTGCAGTTCAAAGAATCTATAGGTTTCATTTTTTCTTCATTTTAAACATTATTAAAAATGCTGAAAACAAATTACACTTTCCTGTATCATGATGTTGTTTTGGTATAGATGCAACCATTTTTGCTGATGGTAAGACAAGATGATTGGGTGTGTGTGACACATGTCATCATAATTAGTTCACATCCTGAGCTTGTTTATGTTATTCATATTTTTACTATTACAACCCTAGGCTTGATATTTTGATTTTTCAACTTCTCCAGATTTCCTTTCCATTCTAAACTGTTGCCAATCAAGGCAGTCGGAACATATACATGATTCAGAAATTACATCATGGATTTATTTCAGATACAAGGAGTTACCCCAACTCTTTAGTCTCACACTTTTGAAACCGTTTAATTTTGAGCCCCAAACTGAACATGCTACTACGAGTGCCAGTACAAGAAGTAGAAAGTATATTCAGATAACTGCTGTTTTTAAGTCTTTGGATTGACTTCCTCTTTCTGCTTTTTAAATATGATTTATTAACCCAAACAACATACACTACATTGTGATCACAAGTTTCAGCTCTTATAAAATTTCCAGGAATAAACACATGTGCAGTATAGCCATCAATTCCAGATCCCAAAGATTGTAACATGATCTGCTACATAGTGTAAAGGACCATTTATACTCCAAAACTGAAAGGACGCTCACAACTGAGGACATTTTAACAGACAGAAGATGCACATCCTGTTCTGTTTATCTGTTTATAGTGCAATGGCATGTAGGAACCATTGTACTGATGTAGAATCATTCCACTGTTTCTGGTATATGCACAGTTAAAGCACACAGGTCTGGTTGTGGATCCTTGCAGCTACATAGACATGAAAAATACAAATGGGAGTTAAAGTCTGTTCAAATGGTCCCAGACTCAAACCTTCCACTTCAATTAACGGTATCCTTGTTCATTCTGAAAATGAATCTATTCATATACAAAAATGTCCTCTAGGTCTTTATATATTATAAATATATATTATATATATAAAGCAGCAAGCAGCCTGTTATCCCATCACCCCCACCAACAGAGCTGTGTTCTCAGAGTTCAGGTCTCTTTATCTGGGAGTGAGGTGCCTGGTGTTGTATAGGCTAAATAATATATCATTATTTGGAATAAATACATCTCATGTGTTTTCCGTGTCTACAATGATACGTGTAAGTGTTGTGCCGATTGACACTTTTGCAAAACAAAAGACGCTGATGGAGAGGTGCAAAGGAATTTAAGGTGGCCCGGGATTACAAGTATTTTCGTAGGTTTAGGGATTCTAGTGTTAATCAGTTTATTCAGTTAAATATTTTTTCATTTAATTAAATCTTTATGCAATCAAGTAACATTACAAAAGTAAAACTTTAAAAAATTACTAAACATATAGACATATATTAAAAACATATGCACACCTACATATACATATTAATTAAAATTTGTAGTCTGCTTTTCACAAAAACTTTGAATAGTTACACTATGTCAATGGCCTTGATGTTTTTCTCTTTGTTTCATCTTGTCTTTAGTACTGCTAAACATAGTTCGTACAATTCTTTTTTATTGTGTAATTCAAATTCTTTCACTGCCAGACTGTCGAATCTAAGAATATGACCTGGTCTATCTGTGCAGTCTGGTACATTTGGCTTTACATTGATGGTCACATCTGATGTTTCTGACTCTGAGAGCCCTTCACCTCTAAAATACTCAGAGCACAGGGGATCCATACCTAGTCTGCACAGCGCCACCTTCAGGTGACTTTGGAAAAGCTGAAGCAGGCATTCTAACCTCATTATTGAAATTGCAGTGAGTTGGGCAGGAGGGTGCCAGGACCACATCTTGTCATTGATCAGGTTTCTTATTGTTAACATCTTTTTACCAGCAACTACTAAAATAAAATGTTTAGAGATTAATAACAGACACTCAAGCACATATTTCCAAACAAGAGGCTCCTCCTTGAGCCAAAAAGTGCTGTCAATATGGCACCACCTACATTGTTAAAGTTTTATCACAGAATATGATGATCATTGCTGAGTAACTTGGCTTTGAGAATGCTGAAAAGAGATTACAGCATCTCTATTATAGTGTTTCTTTTTGGAATAATAATTGTCATTACAGAAAATTCTGATCCTAGTTTGTAGAATTACAAGTTTAAAAAATATATAGATAAAGGGAATCTGTTCATTTCTCTCACATGAAGATATTTTTCAATGTAAAAAATGGTACTTTTTGAATGTAGGTGAACTCTTTTTTAAAAAATATGCTGTCAAAAATAAGGATGCACTTGCAATCACTTGTCTATGGTGTGTAGGTAGATAAAGTCACCCTTTTCATGCACTGAAGTGACAATTTCATCATTTCATCTTTAGGTTAGCATTCAGTTGTAGCATTTGTTTAGTTTTAATTAAGTTTTCCACAGCTAAAGACAAAGGGCATCAATTAGAAACGATCTAATTTAATGTTTACAAAATAGAAATGCAATGAAATAAAGTGCCAAAGACTGGTGTGTGTAAGTGTCTTAGTTTAGACTCAAATCACATTAATTATAGTACATATTTCCTTCCCTGCCAATAACATTAGTCTGAAAATAACAGTCTACCTAAATATACTGATTAAAATCACATTGAGACTTGCTCTGGTTTCTTTACAAGTAAATTTATGTCATTAGTATCAATATTCAAATCTGAGACTTTCAGGGTTCATTTTAGATGTCTAAGCAGAAAGTAGTGAGTCAAGTATGGGAATGAGTGCAACATCCATTGATCCACTGAGAAATGTATACATGAATAATGTGATATCTGTAAAGGAACTTAAAGTAACGACCAAGGAAGCTGCCAAATGCTAGGTAGTAGGTATCCAATCATGAAAGTGCACTTCAATTGCAACTTAAGTCAAATTAAAACTATACACTATATGCAAAGGATTATATTGCACTGAAACAAAAATTCTAAAATACTCTATACATTTACCAGTAACATTTTCCTGTATGAACATTCAAGCTCAAGGGAAAGGTTATTGTCATGTGTACATTGTACAAAGAAATTGCATGTCTTCCACAGAAAAGTGAAAGTAGTTTAATATCAATAACAGACAAAATAAATGACATCATCATACATTCAAAGCAACATACACAGGGTCTACATACAGTGCTTTCAATTTCTTTGCTTTTCTGTGTCAAGACCTTTTACTTTAAATTTTTTTCTCAAAGTTGTTCTATACTACATACGCTTGGTCATGTGTAAAAACTGGTGACAATAAAAAATGGCAAAAATATCTAAAGTTTGACAAGTGAAGAAGATGGAGGTAGTGACACACTGAAATATTGAACCAAAATTAATGCAGCTGTATGGTTATAAACACACATCCATATCAGCCTTAAAATCTTTATTCAAATGCAGATTGTCCAAATTGGAGGTTCTAATATATTTTTATAACTATTTACATATTCACTACATACATTTCCAAACATTGAGTATCTTTTTTGCTATATGCTGCTTGGGAGAGATTAAATCAATGAAAGTTAGAGTGTCATCTGTGAATCGTACATAGATATAAAGAATATATATCTCAAATATTGGGTAAAAAGATGCACCACAATATGAATGTGGTTAAGATAGATGTTTCTTTTGATTCCTTAGAGTCTATCATTTTTATGATCATGATTTTCATTATGATTTAATTATAATTAATCATTTTCTGGATGGATCAGATAAGAGTTACTTCAAGTGTTCAGGTGAGACTGCTCTATGTGTTTGTTGCCTATGGAGTATGGCAGTCTTGAGATGCACTGCAGTGGCTCTGAATTTACCAACAGCTCTCCTATGAATTACAACACCTGCAATGCTTGTCTGGCTGTACTTACCTCCATTTCTATACAAGTCATAGTGCTCTGTCATATGTATAAAAGAGAAATATAATTTTTCCCGTAATCTCATGAATAATGTGACAGATGTGACAGTGTTAACCACTAAAATAACTTTCTGCTCTAAGACATCCTGGTTAGGCAACCATACATGAGGCTCTGCTGTGCTTTTGGACCTCACTTCACAGTGGCATCAAAGGCAATACTGTAAGATCTTGAAACAGTAAACACTGTATTTATACCTTTTTTTGTCAGATTATGTTATGGATACTATTATATATAGTATATTGTATATCACTTGGTTGTCTGAGGACAGGTTTGGAATGAAATTATAGTTGTCTTTGTAATAAACAGCAATAAAGCAGCTTACATAAACAGGAATCTTTATCTGTAGCATAAAAATTCTGGTGGGGCTATGTGAACCTGGGAAAGGGATAGAAAGATAGATAGATAGATAGATAGATAGATAGATAGATAGATAGATAGATAGATAGATAGATAGATAGATAGATAGATAGATAGATAGATAGATAGATAGATAGATACTTTATTAATCCCAAGGGGAAATTCACATACTCCAGCACCAGCATACTGATAAAAAAAAAAAACAATAAATTAAAGAGTGATAAAAATGCAGCTATAACAGACAATAACTTTGTATAATGTTAACGTTTAACGAGTGGAATTGAAGAGTCTCATAGTGTGGGGAAGGAACGATCTCCTCTGTCAGTGGAACAGGACAGTGACAGCAGTCTCTCACTGAAGCTGCTCCTCTGTCTGGAGATGATACTGTTCAGTGGATGCAGTGGATTGTCCATGATTGACAGGAGCCTGCTCCGCGCCCGTCGCTCTGCAACGATGAGATGCTGTCGGAAGTGGCATAGCTATCCACAGAAGCCATTTAGAGAATGTTTACATGTGTGTGAGTGAGTGAATGAGTGAGTAAAAGCATGTGAGAGAGAGAGGAAGAGTCAAGCACTTAAAGAGCAGATCTTATAACATTGAATCCTCTTCTTAAATCCTTTGGCCCAAGCATGTGGCCATTAGTGATCCTGTAGAAAATACTACTAATAATAATAATACATTTTATTTATATAGCGCCTTTCCCATGCTCAAGGCACTTACAGAATATAATAAAGAACGGCAGACAATCCTAACAAGGATTGGCCCAGTTAATGGAGTTTGGAGAGTGAACGTAGAAGTTGTTGCCTTTGTCCCCAAGTAAGCGATGTTAGGCAGAACCAGCAGCATGAATGTATGGCAGAAAAAAGATCATTGCAACCCACGGAAAGAACTATGGAAGACTGGCCACTTGATGGGGTGAGGGAGAGGCACTGTGTTTCACAATGCATTTGGCTACCAGCACCAGTGAGGGTAAAATGTCAGACAAGTAATGCAGTACAAATAAAAAAAAACACGCAAAATGAAGACATATCAACTTATGATTTTGGCTTACAGCATAACCACCAAAGGACAGTATTAAAGGATATTTCAACATCAGCATCAAGTACTCAAAATCAGAAATCCAAAAGAATATTTATAAACTTCCACCCTTTGTTCAATGGAAAAAAACATGCAGTATTGTACATAAGTAGTCAACTTTATTTGTGATAATAATGGCAAGTACTCCAAAACAGAGAGATATCTGAGTTTTCACATTTTTAAATTGCTTAACAAAAATCAACCATTTAGGAGGAAAACTGGAGTACCTGAGGAAATCTAACACAGACATGTTAGACATGCGAACACCACAAAAGAAATATCCTTAAAGGGATTTTAACAAATTTTCCTGGATTTTGTGAGGCAGTAGTTCTGACAATTTTGGAACAATACCACTCTATATTTATTTTTGTCTTCTAAATAAATACTCATTCATTTACTTTTATCAAAGAGATATTTTTTCACAACTAAATATATTAATAATTGCATGGGAAAAGATGCAGAATTATTATAGGGGAAAGAAAAAAATCAACACAAATCTGATCCAGCATTTCTTCCTTTACATATAACACCAGGGTCTCAACTCTATGTGTATTTAAGAATTCAAGGTGAACAGTCTTACAACAAGACCACACCTCATTGTGATTTCATCCTTGTCTCACAGCAATACTTTTGTTAAACATAGCCAAAAGCATGCCGTCGCATCTGCTGCGACCTGATGCAGCACTCTAATGAATTTCTTCCAGTGAGTTCCATCACAGCCTGTTTAGAAATACCATATGAGTCTGTGTTCATAAACCAGTAATGCTTCATATTGACAGAACTCTGGCTACTGTGCAAGTTGAGCTAATAAAGTGTTATTGACATGCAGTTTCAAAATGCTGTTAAAAGAAAAAGTAATATTTTAAAAAGGCACTGAAATGCATATCATTTAACGAGTACCTCATATAATTAGAAGACTGCAGTGAACTTGAATGTCCTTATGTTAATTAGAATTACATTTAAATAGGATTCCCCCGGGAACGTTAACCAATCTTTACTGCTAAAATCCCTACCACTGAATAATTAATATGGTGGAATACTGGAAAGAATTGGTTTTCTTTGACGTGATGCATTTACAGCCGCTCCACTGTAAAATGTCAGGAATTATTAAAATTACTATTGTTCTAAAACAAAATATACAGCTCTTAACCTTCTTAATCATCATATAGGAAATGCAAATCTGTTTTAGTCTGCTTCATGTAACTAAACAGAAGTAATGATGTGCATAGTTTTAGAGTGAATACATGCTTACATTTCATTCTTAAGTGCTTTCTTATGTCACGTCAATGGAGTGATACAAGAGTGCAAAATGTATACTACAAACTCTTATTGTATTTGCTTATGATTATGTGCATGTTTGGTCTGAACTTAAGCAAATGTAGACAGATGTGAAAGTTGGCACATAGTTTTTCCATAAGAAAATACGCGACCGGAGAGGATCAGATTAGATTTAGATTAGATACAAATTGGCTAGATGCAGGAAAAGAAACCCTGTGCTTTTTCTTGGATTACCCTTAGGCATCAGTAACAAAGTGCTTAGGAGGGAAGGGATGTTACATTCTGTTTTTAAATAAGCACTGGAGACACAACAGGGGGCACGGAGAATAATCACAAAAAGGAATGCAAAAATGTAAAAGTTTTGCAAACTTTGCTGTGTGTATTTAAATGAGCCCACCCCATCTGATCCAGTCCAGCTCAGGCAGCCCACTTGCCCTGATTCATTAGAACTTCCAAGTCTTCCAAATTGCTCCTCCAGAAAGTTTTCTCTCTCAATATCTCTCTCACTCAAAACACTGTTCCAACTGGTCATCCATTATGCTGTACTTAGAAAAATCCTTCACCGCTTTGAGAGGCCATGTTAAGGCATAATTGGGAAACTAGATGCACTCTATTCACTACACTAACCAGAATTGATGGCTCTTGTTCACATGAAAATACAGTACATGTCTTTTTGGTTGTTTAACGCAGAAGCAAGTTAGACAATTCAGATTAACCACAGATACTGTTGTTGACTTTTTCTGTTAACTCTGACAGTAGCATGGAAAGTTTTGCAAAAATTCTGGACAATCTATCTATCTATCTATCTATCTATCTATCTATCTATCTATCTATCTATCTATCTATCTATCTATCTATCTATCTATCTATCTATCTATCTATCTATCTATCTATCTATCTATCTATTGTGGAAAATCTTCTTAGTAAATAAAATAAGCTTCACCAAAAAAGAAGTTTTGGGGACCGTCCCCATATATTGTCCACTGGACAAAAGAAAAACCAAAAGAAACGTGATCAAGAGCAAAAAGTAATTTTAAGCAGATGATAATTTACAGTCAACAAAATGGTGTTTTTATACAGAAAAGTAAAATGGAGGCAGGAATTGGCTGGCAGGAAGTGACGTTGAAATGGTGTGGCGGAAGCAATTTCATCAGAAGGGGTCGGAAGTAATGTTATGTCTGGCGTCGGAAGTGACGTAGCTGTGGCCAATTTTGGAACCCAGAAGTGTGGTGTTTACTTCTCCTTGGTTTTGCTGCGGAGAGACTGAGAAATTTGGGTAAGTACCATGTGACAACCCCTTGTCTCGCGATATTTTACTCACCTTTAGGCTTTTTGACTACCTCCTAAACGCTCGTGTGTGACACTATCTTTTTTGTTCACTAGAAATGCGTGTCATAGTAGAATAACTGGATTTGTCCTGCTGCATTGTCTCCAATCTAGACTACACTACTTTCCATTCCTTGCTCAGGAAGTCAGGAAAATCCTACGTACATTTTGCTCTATTGTTTTTTCAAGATTTTTTCTTGATAAGTTTATGAAGTTTATATGTCATCATTTTCTTTGTCATTTCCGATTGCAGGTGCTGTCATTTTCAATGTTTTGCTATGGCCCTGGCCATATTGGTGTTAGTGACATTTCCCCATTGTGTTATATTCTGACACCAAAAGAGCAAAAATAGGTGCGCATTCAAAATGGCTCACAGAAAACAGGTCAGAAACATAGTTAGCCTGCCCAAAAATATGTCTTAACGAAGCCTGACCATAGGAAATTGGGAGGCTTCTGGCCTGTCTGGACCTCAAAATGGAGACCAGAAGTTTAAAGTTCCAAATGCAGAAGACAGTCTCAAATATCTCAAAAATTTCCTCACACAGGGGTGGATCTACTATGAAATTAATAAGGCTTACTTAAGCTTTAGTGCTCCTAATAAGCTGGGTCCCCAGAAGAAACTTTAGTCCATTGGGGTGTCTGCTGTAGGAGAAGGGGCTTTTATGTGTAGTAATTAAATTTAAAAAAATTCTGGGGATCTGTCATGCAACAACCCAATTGAAACAGGTAACGGTGGTTACCCAGACCTTGTTGCTGGTTGCTAAAGGGCCCTTTAACAGTTGAAGCTGGTCTCAAAAGTCAGAGTACCATGAATCTCTGACTTGTTCAGAGACAAGACCCACCAGAATCTTTGTAAAAAAGGATTTATTAACAAAATTTGCAAACATAACCAACATAACTAAATACTCAAATATATCAAAAAAAGAAGGCAAAAATATTGCCTAATAGGAAATTCTCAGCAAACAAATCCCAACAAAAAAAATCAAAATCCTTAAAATAGTAGCAGTAGTCACAAAAACAATAAATGCATAGAAGCAAATGAGCAAAAGGAGAACTCACCAAACCACCAATTACATTTGATGAACAGCAAAGGACTTCAGTACCCATCAGCCTTTATAGGGCTAGAAGCTGTCCCTTAATAGTGATGGACAGGTGGCCCTGCCTCTTGGGGAAACCCCCAGTAAACACAGATAACATAAAGACATTTAAATAAATAGTACATACATATTTTTAAATATAGTTAAAACAATAACACATTAAACATGTCAACTAAATGATAAATGAACACTATACTAAATGATTCAAAAAACAAAGAAAAGTAACATAAATATAAGGAAGGCCAAAACAAAACACCTTTCTATCACGTGATTGCTGGAATCATGTTGAGTGATTTACATTGCACCGCCATCTTAGGCAGCACACAAGCAAGTTAATTCAAGTCTCTGGATATTGTACACAACTTTACAGTGTGTTTAATTAGCCAAAAAAAATGAGGGAGACTTGGTTTGGTTTGCAGTTTGGGCTTTTATTTTTTGGCTTAAACAATCTTTTTGGCTTCTGGTCCTTGCTTGTTCTAAACCTAATTTTTTTCTTATCTCCTCCCGGTGTTTTGGTGTTTTGTGTCTGTCATTCTCAAATCTAACAGAACAAGAGGAAAAGCAAGTGAGATTCATGGAAATTCAAGCAACCCTGTCCCCTGGTGATGCACCTGTGCAAGCAGCAATGTGCAAGGGATACATGCAAAACACTATATTGATCCTCTAAAAAAGCAAAAACAATTTTTTGACTATGATTATGAGTATTGAGTCACATACTATGTCTCATAGGGCTATTGTCTCCAAGAAACATCACAATTTAAAGTGGATATCTTCACGTTTCTCTAGCATAGCATCTAATTAAATATATGTACCCTTAGGGCATTCAAAAAGACCGTGGCTGAGTACCCATTCCATAAAGATGTGCTAGCTTAATATAGTGAAATCATGTATCTTGTGTTCTCAGTATTATTCAATTACTCTTTTATTTTGAAGGTTATTTCTTGTTTTGTAAATAGGAGTCATGAATGTCACACTGAGTAAAAATGTGCTTCTGCTTTGTGATATTAGGGAAGTATAAACCATTATTACTTCAACAGATGAAAAGAGCAGTCAAAAGATAGCCAAGACTAAAATCAAAATTTGTTAAAATTAAATTAGAGTTAGGTTTATATTTAATTGACACTGTGAACTCAATAGTAATATTGTCATATACACAAATATGTAATGCAAAATCATCCTTATAAATGGAGGAAAATTTTGTACATGGTCAAAACAAATCTTAATGTCAATAAAGGCATGTTTGTTATATGACAGGTGGAAAACATTATTGAGAGGCAGAAAGGCGGTCTGCTCATTACTATTCATTAGGGCCCCCTTCATGATAACAAAATACATGTGTCCATCAAAACAGAGTAACTGTTGACCTGCATTACTGAACAGTGGAGTAGAGAGTTAGTAGAATGCAATTTCCAACCTCATCTGAGGTTAAAATGCATTATTTGATTGGGTTATTTTACACCAATCCTACAATTTGCTTCCCAAACATTACAGTTATCAAATTTAATCCAAAACTGGCAGATACAAACAATGAGGAACAATGAAGAGCTGAATCTTTTAACTTTAAGCAAATATGTTTCTTCGGAGACTACATATACATGTTTATAATTATGAAGTCAATAAGTAAGGTTAATGACAGTGAGCTTAAAGTTGAATAACAGTAAATTTTGCTAAATCTTTCTCTACATAGAGATGTACAACAATTAGGAACATTACTTAACAGCATAGTTGAAAGTAGCTCTTTGAAAACCTTGAAACTTTATGACACATCAGATGAATAGTAATTGATGAACCATGCTAGGCCAAATGTTAGACTGATTTAATCATTTGTTGTTATTGTTACACCCATATTTATGGTGTTCACACCCAGGCATAACAGACACTAAGCAGCTGAGTGAAGGTTAGTTATGTATGATCAGCAGATCTGAGTAACAGCAAATATGTAACTCTAAACAATGGAGCCAATGAACTTTCCCAATAGCAGTTTGGTGTTGCCCAGTGCTCTCATGACACCAACAATGGACTTCGCCTTTGTTTGAATACTAGAAGCTGTGAATTAGAAGTAAAGGGTGTCAAAGATGAGACAAGAGAGACAAAAAAGGTTTGGGACAGCCTCCCATATAATTGATCCTGACAGCAAAATGACTGATATTGTGTACAAGTATGTACAGATTGGAGTCCAAAGCAGAACTAACTGGTGAGGTTGAGATGGTGGGTTTTTAAAGTGCAGCAGAGGAAGTGAGATAATTGTGACCGGAACAGGAAGTGACATAATGGGCCCCATGACCGGAAGTGACATCATCTGGCCAGGAAGTGCCATCATTGGGCTCGTGACCATAAGGAGCGTCATGGAGGCCATGCAGAATTTCCCATAACGGGTCTGCAGTGGAAAGAGAGAAGGGATCAGTGCACCTCGCCACCCCCTGATCTGGTATGGAATTTCCTTCCTTCGAGCCCTTTAGCTGCCTACCATGCGCACGTGTGTGAGGGGATGTGTCCCATTTTCTAAATGTGTTTTGTAAAATGAAACAATATGGCTTGAGTATTATTGTAATTATTTAAGGTCATTATTGTTACATATACAGAGTACAACATCTTACTATTATTACAAATCAACATGCAACACGTCAACTTGATTAATAAATATAACTACCATACCTCAAAACTTAAGTTTTCCTTCCCTTAAATAACTACCTTAACTTGAAACTTCTGTCTTCCTTACAGACTGCTTCTGGCAAAATCTAGCAACATAATAAAAAGTAGACAAATCTTAAACATGAAAAGATGTCTCCCTACCTCATATACTAAATATAATGAACTACATACAGTATAATATTCATGCATAAGAAAAATCTACTAAGCATGTCCTTGGATGGAAAAGCAAAAATTATAGGGAGGAGACTACGGAAAGTGGGAATACACTTATAAATAAGACATTAGAAGCTTTCAGTGACTTTTACCTTATACCTCCCAGGCGAGCTTTGTCCATTTCCGCCCGACTCTGACTTATTTTGGATGAGGACAAGCAGCTTCCTTTATCTGGGACCCAGGAGTACTTCCGGTGCTAGGGCATAGCCCAATGGAAGTATTACCAGGTCGAATGGATGTCCCACAAAGCAGGGATGAGGAATCCCTGTAGCACCCACTGGCAGAACCCACGGAGTTCAGCAAGGCTGTTTTAGGGAACTACAATATCCAGAGTACCTTGTGGGTATCCACAGAGGTAACATCTCCAAAGGAAGTTGTCACCCATTGTGTTGGGTGAGCCCATAGGCCTGCCGGGTTGTCTCCCCCGTCCTTCCATTATGATGTCCTCCCTGTTGATATGGTGTTGATTGTGTAAGGTGTTACATATTGTAAAATAACGTATGACTTGTTGTTTCATATTAAATGAAGTATGCTTGAGTAATGTTTATTCTAAGTGTCTCTATATAAGAAAGAATAATGAGCTTGTTGTGTGATATTTGAATAAATTGCTCTCAAACAGTGATTACCTTAAACTCTCATTACAATACATTTAATGATTACATTTTTGTTGTAAATATAAAGTGTTTTCGCAGCATGTTCATCAGGACATTCAAGGCATATTTTAAGCATTTTAAAATTGTCTCATTATTATACTATTTAATACATTTTGTGATGATATTCATCATAACAGAAAATCATTGAGGAATTAATAAAATTAATAAAATGTGAATTTCCCCCTGGGATTAATAAAGTATCTATCTATCTATCTATCTATCTATCTATCTATCTATCTATCTATCTATCTATCTATCTATCTATCTATCTATCTATCTATCTATCTATCTATCTATCTATCTAAAAGTGAAAACTGCATTCAGGATCAAGCATATTGCCATATATACATGATATAATTTGACTCTTGCTTGCACACCTCCCTCAGACTTTTGATAACAATATAATACTAAAAACAATCAGAAGTGGTCTCCCCTAGACTTTCTCGTATACTCCGATATGGGGATGGATGTTTGAAGAGTAAACCGCAAAACAATGATTATTTTTTTATATTATGTAAATTGAGGAACAATCAACAAAAATCTATTTAAATTAATGATATATTGAACAATTATTATTAAAGTAAAGTTGAATAAATCGGACTGTGCAGCTGCATAAATAAAAGTTAACAGAAATAGCCCCAAAGTTGATAGAAATCTACGCTTTGTATCTAATACTTGTATACAAAATTTGGTTGATCTAAGTGAAAGCATACAGACATACAAACAGAGAGAGAAACACACAGACATAATCC
This sequence comes from Erpetoichthys calabaricus, assembly GCF_900747795.2. Lineage (NCBI taxonomy): Eukaryota > Metazoa > Chordata > Cladistia > Polypteriformes > Polypteridae > Erpetoichthys > Erpetoichthys calabaricus. The sequence goes on from NC_041404.2 coordinate 111,132,077, forward strand.
CAGGGAGGTCTAACACGTTGAGATTCATCAAAATCTCAAAATGGAATTTATGGAGGATTCGTACATGAGAAAGTCAGGGAGGCCTAAAGAATCGTGATTTTGACGAATCTCTGGACGATTACAATACTTTCCCAATACTTTGTATATGAGGCAGTAAAAAGGACAACAAATATAATGTCAGACAACACAGTATATATAAGAACACACATTAGGTCAACTCATACAGTAGTCAGTACAAGCAGCTTTTGATCTGAAGAAAAATTGTTCCTGAATCTACTGATGTGACTGCTAGTGGCCCAATATCATTTACGAGGATGGAAGAGGATATAAGGTGCCTGAGTCGGATAGCGGAGGTATTTAGTAACACTATATAAATGTAAAGAATTATTATTATTATTAAACACTTGCCATTCTAAGACAATGTCTCCTATATACTGTATGTCCTAAACAAAAAGAAGGTGTGATCCAGTAATATTCTCAGCATTCTTTCTCAGTCTTACAAGGCACTCAATTTGCTAGCTTTCTGTTGCCAATTTTTAGCAAGAAATACATTGAATACTTGAGCTTTAAACTCTCAATGTTAATTTGGAGTCTGATTTTTTCCATGGATCACTTATTGTAGTTTTTTTCTTCTTTTTTATTTTTGCCTTGAATCTGATAACCAGGAAAAGCAGGGGAATTTCTCTTCAACTGCCTGTGGCAAGCAGAAGCAGTCTTTAAATTAATTTCAAGTTCAGTAACCAGAGCATTGCTTGTGGACTTAACTGAAAGTTCAAGTAGTAGTGCAATTGATGTTAATGTTAACTCAGTGCTGAACTGCTCATTTCAGAGGTGCTGCTCAGCTATGATGCAGAGTTGAATGGTAGAAAGGCATCACTCAAATGTCCTGCCATGCCATGTTGATCACAGAATCAGATCTTTTTTTAATTAGATAAGACTAAAGCAGTGCATTGTAGTTGAATCATGCCGTCAGCTCTTTGAAGGCATATTTGTACCACAAGTTCTAAAATAATAATAATTCATTACATTTATATAGTGCTTTCTCAGTACTCAAATCGCTATCCACACAGGGAGGAACCAGGAAGCGAACCCACAATCTTCCACAATCTCCTTACTGCAAAGCAGCAGCACTACCACTGCGCCACCTGTGAGGACGAATAGAGAATTTGGTGTTGGTCAGAATGATCATGCTGATGATTTGGCTGTTTTAAGTAATTTTGTAGACCACCATATGATAATTACCTAACAGGGTCTGCTTTAATCATGCCTGATATGGTGTTAGGCAAATTCATAAGTATTTTATAGTAGTTTTCAAAACATTAAGTCACGTACAAGCTTCTTTTTTAAATCCACCATAAAACACAAAAAATGTAAAATGGACCATTAAATCATACCTTTCACCTAACAGCTGAAATGGAAGTATTCCAAATGCTAATCAGCTGAATTAATTTACATGTGTGTTAAAGAATGGAAGAGGGGTATAGTGTGAATATATTGTACACACTTCACTTGGGAAGATGCATATTCCTCTAGGGAAAAGTCGAAAGGAGTTTCAAAGTCTCGCACAGGGTGTCTTATGGTAAATGCTCTTCTGTTTTTTTTCATTCCATCATCTCAATTCAAAGAATTACCCTTGGAAACAGTATGTGGGTAATACTTTTATTAAGCACAAAGTCATAAAAATTTTCTTCTTCCATTTCAAGATGACTTGATGTCTGAAGCCACATGAGTTTTACATAACTCACATACACTTATGCATAAATTATTTCAGCAAGAAGCTGGAGAAATTCCTTGTGCACATGACAAAATTTACAAACTGTGGCCAGGAACTAAAGTCACACACCTAGAGCAGTGAGGCAGCAGTAGCAACCTTTGTGCCATCCTCCCACCCACTCATCTATTTCATTACAGCCAAAGAGACAAAATCTTTGCTACTATAGTCACATCTGATGCAGCTGAAATAGTTTATTCAGGAGTGAACTAAGTTTGTAGTGTGGTGTAGAACTCAGTTATTAAGTCTTAAAGTGTTCTAAGAAGACAGCAAAACATAGAGAGACCAATAGAGAATTCATGCTGGACATTGTTCTGATCGATTTTTTCATCAAAGTAAGTACTGACAAATGTGTTACTAGAAAAAAGTGTATGCTGTATATATAAAGCATGGCCTCATACATCAAGGTATCTTGAAATGCCAGCCATGAACACTGAATTATATGCTGAAAGATTGTTCAGCTTCATGCCTAATAAAAGCATTACCCGCACGCAGTTTCCAAGGGTCACATAATCCTTTGAATATAGATGATGGAATGAAAAAAAAACCAGAAGAACTACCACTCTAAAACAGAAATTATGTAAAACACAATGTGGGAGGCTTTGATAATCCCTTTGACTTTGCTCTGGAGGGTCCTGTAGCATCCCAAATGGAGGGAGTGTGATGCATCCATGCTATACTCTCTTCCATTCTTTAAAGCACAACCAATTTATTGGGCAGATTGAGTTCTAGAAGACTCCCCATGCTATATAACTTACATTTCATCTGTTTGAAGAGAAAATTAAAAATGGGCCTGATGGAATTTAATAGTTCATCCACAAATTCTATGCTTGCTATGGTGGGAATTAATAGATGAGGCTTATACATGACTTAATTTATTGAAAACTGTTGTAAATGATCTTATGAGTCTGTCTCACACTTTATCTGTAGACTATACGTGTGGGTAAAGTAGGTTATCATATGGTTTTCCCCAGAACTCCTTATAGCAGCCGAACCATTAACATAATCATTCTGAGCTATTGCTAATTATCAGTACCCCAAAAAGCCTACAACACATTTCATCTGTAGTGCACTATTTTAATCTTATCTAATTAGGAAAAGATCGGATTCTCTGTTCATCGTGACATGGTGGAGCATCTGAGTGAATTTCTACCATTCAAATCTCAAATAGAGCTGAGCAGCATCTCTGAAATGAGCACTTAAAGCAACTTAATGTCAATTCCACAAGCTCAACTTGAACTTTCAGTTAAGACCACAAGCAATGCCCTGGTTATTGAATTTTAAAATAAATTAAAGCTTCTTCTGGTTTGCCACAGGCAATTAAAGATAAACTTCTTCTGCTTTCAATGGTTTTCAGTTATGAGGCAAGAAATGAAAGAAAAAGAAAACAATGCAGTAATTGATCCACAGACAAAATTGCACTCAAAATTAAATATAAGTCAACTTTTTTGTCATACAATACAAGAAATGCAGTTATAGGCTCTTCAGTGTTACCCCCACAAAATGAATATGGTTGGAGACCATACTTAAACCAGGTGTAAACAAAGACTAATATTACAAGAAATAATAGTAGCAGACAATAAATAGTATATGTATATACAGTATATGGGCAGTCATTGATTACACTGAGGCATAAATAATTAAGAACAGTCATAAAGCAAGTGAACAAAGAAACAATAGCTATGGTTATCCTGTCCTCGATTATTGTGGAGGCTCTTTACAGGCACCTCTTCTGGCTGATGGTGCTAGTAGCAGGGAGTGGGATATTAATGATGGCCTGGGCAGTATTTACAATTCACTGCAAGGCCATAGGGTCAGATATCTTGCAATTCCTGTGCCAGGCTGTGATGTGACTGATCAATAAACTTTCGATTAGTCCTCTGTAAAAGTTCATGAGAATTTGAGGTGGAACTCTGACTTTCTTGAGCTTCCTTAAACAGTACAAACTCTACTGCGTTTTACACTTTAGAGCAAGGGTGTACAGGGACTAAGTTAAGGCCATAGTTGAAGTGAATGTCAAGGAATCTGAAGCATGTCACTTGTTCACCCTCAGCTCTGGTGATGCAAATTAAGTTGTGTATCATTTACTTTTACTTCTGATAATTAAAAGTTCTTTGGTTTTCTTAAAACTCAACATAATATTGTAATCTGGGCACTATGCTGCCAATTGTTAGGTGTCCTCCATATACAGTGTCTTCTTTTTATCAGTATTAAGCCCAACAGCAATGTCATTCACAAATTTAATAATTAGATCATATACATGCTGGGACTTGCAGTCCTGAATGAACAAGATATTTAGTTGATGACTGATCTCTGGGTAGGTTCTAGTGTTTAGAAATTTCATTGAGGAGGTGTGATTGTTAGTCTCTACCACCTGTAGTCTGTTTGTAAGAAAGTCCTGAATCTCACTGCACAAAGTGCAAAGCAAATCAGTGTGTGTGAAAACTAGTATCCTTGGTATGATAGTGTTAAAAGCAGACTTAAAATCTATGAATAATAATGTACAATAAGTGTTTTTAATTTCTTGTAAGAATTATTCCAGTGGAGTGAAAATTGCATTGTTTGTGCAATCTATGATCTATGATGATCTATCCCAGATCATTTTATTATAATGGGAATAAGTGAAACTGGGCAGTAGTCACTAAGAAAAGTCCCTGTGGTTTTCCTGACGACTGGATTTATAGTTGTTGTTTTGAAGCAGGTAGGATGGTGGCTTATGAGAGTGATGTATTACACTTGTCAGTGAGAATGTCTGCTAGATGTCCAACAGTTTCTGACTGGTCCGCCTGTTATGTTGTCCAGACTATCTGTTTTCTATGCATTCTATCTCAGTAGTGTTCTCCTCACTTTTACTATGGTCAGTGTGAATGGAAGATCCTCTGACGGGAGACCTCATAAGATATATATAGGACAAATAAGGGAGACCTACGCGTTCCTCAATATTTGTGCTAATGTCCCTGGGTTGTAGCATTTTCTTTAAACGTAGTCTTGAAGAAATACATTTGTTTGATTCACAAGTATCTCTATAACTTTTACTGAAGAACTGGCTCTTTTAATTAGCTGGGAGTAGACTGGTAAAAAATACAATGAATGTGGTTGTGTGGTCAGACTGTCCATATTGAGGTTGGGGAAGCATATTATATTATATTATATTATATTATATTATATTATATTATATTATATTATATTATATTTTACTATACATATGTAAGCATTCAAAACTTTGGAATAATCCAGAAATTTGCATGTTTTTGGCATAAATTTATACCTTTTTTTATGAATACCATTAAATCTGTTTTAAAAATACAGTCAAGACCTTACTTGAGTGGCTAATGGCTACTGCTTCTTACACTGTGAGCAACTTGCATCAAAGGACTTGAGCATTGTCCTTGGTGATGTTTTAAAACGCATAACTATTGTCACACACATGTGCATAAGAGACAGTTTGCGGGCTTGAATATTTGTATTTTACTGCCGGACATGGGATTGGCACTGCCCTTTAACTCATTCTCCTTTTCCCCTGCAAACCAACAGAACAACCAACCTCATAAACCCTTTTCCGGTCCTCAGAAGCCATCCTCCATCACTTACTCTTCCAGTAATCAAGATCCTGCTTTACCCTGATGTCATTTCTGGTTCCCAGGACTCAGTTCCTATATGCTGTATATACCAGACATTTTCTCAGCATATTCAGTTCTGTTTGGAGCTCATGTCTGTAAACACCTTCTTTTGCAATTGCTTGTTTCAAATATATAGGATGGATCCCCAAACCTTTTTCTTGTATTTCTGTGCTTATTTTACACTATCATCATCAATTACATAATCCACAATAACCAAGCTTTTTCCTCCACCTCCCAACTCTAGGTCATTGCTGTGAGGCTGGCAAGTCCTCTTAAAATGGCCAAAGCGGTAGTACTTCTGTTTTTCCATCCACGTGGTCTTTACAGTAAGCACTTCCGCATTAGGCGAAAACCCTATGCCACATGGCTCCTCAATTTTTGTGGCACCCATGGTACCCAACAGGGCTTTGAGATAAAGAACCCCAAGTCCCATAGTGCCCTGTGGGAATCCTGGACACCACTGCAATCCAGGAGAGCTGCCATTTAGCATTCTGGGGTAAGCAGTGCCCTAAAGAAGCTGCCTTTCCCCATCCTTCCACTTCTTGGGTGTCCCGGGTCGGGTTGGGCTGCCGGCCTTCTCTTACATTGCCCCTCTTTCAGCTGAGCACTGTGGGGTGAAGCATTCCATCCTGTGAGGGTTGTCATTCTCCAGGTGGGGCTGTCTGCATTGGCTGGTCCATTGGTTAGCCCTGGAAAAAACATGCAAGAGAACTGTGGGGAGATGCTGTGCTGTTGTCATCCCCTGTTGTCCTTCCTGGTTTTAAACAGACATCTTCTCCTCCATTGACCCAGCAGAGCGTCCCACTGATGAGTTAGTTGAGCACACGGATTCATGTGCTGCAATATCAAGAGATCCTTGCTTCCTTTCTCCACAGATCTCCTTTTTGATCTGGGATACAATGACAGTTTGGGTCTCCCTTTGATATAAAGAAAGACTCCATATTGTCTGTACCCCTCTCAATTTACATGTGACCGGCGGTGGAGTGGCGAGGGTCTGGACAGAAGTTGGCACTACGCAACCATTCCGACTCGTCTGACCCCTCCTCAAGGTGATCAGTCATGACCCCTTTGTCAACTATAGGGCTCAAGGCTACTTGGCACCCGATATTGATTAATTATGGGGCCCCTTCGCTCTGCGTCTCTCTTTCTTGCGCGGTACCGGTGACACTCACCACTACCGCTGCGTCTAGCCGGTTGGAGAGTCCTGCGCCATATTGCCGCAGCCACGCATGCACCGTTTTCAGAGGTGCTTCAGCCATCTGTTCCATCCCATCAATCTCCTTCTTCAAGGGTTGTAGAATCTGCAATAGATCATATATGGGCTGGAGCACTCTCTCCAACTCATGTCCGCTCCATAAATCATTAATTATATTGACTGGCGGCCCATTCGGGTTTTGTTCATCCCTATCTGCCAGCTGGGAGATACTGCGCCTGCGTGTTTCCTGTGCCGAAAAGAGGGCAAACTGGATCTAACCAGGACTGAAAAAAACACATCCTGTAATCATCTTTTCTCTGTTGCAGATGATACTGGTATATGTGCCATATATTTAAGAAAGGAGCAAACTGAGGATCTCTGAGGTGGTTTCAGGCTATTTGTATTCTGCATATATATATATATATATATATATATATATATATATATATTATATATATATATATATATATATATATATATATATATATATATATATATATATATTATATATATATATATATATTGTGATATAAACACAGACCAGACATCATAAAAAGGTTTGGGGCAGTCACCCTTATAATATCCCTGGCTGCAAAAGGTTTTTAAATTGACAGAAATGTTCGCAATATTGAGTCCAAAACAGAACTGATTTTCTTGGTAGTAAGATGGCGGCTTTAAAGGCCCATATAGGAAGTGACGTCATCGAAGGGGCCGGGCCCAGAAGTGACATCATCGAGGGGGCCGGACCCAGAAGTGACGTCTTCTGAGGTACTGGAACCTGGCAGGATTTCTCGGGAACGGTCTGCAGGGAACTGAGAAAGACAGTTAGTGCACCCCACTGTCCCCTGGTTGGATGTGGTATTACCATTACTTAAGCCTTTCAGCTGCCTCCTAGTCGCACGTACAGCCTGTACAGCAGCTGTCCTTTAACCCATCAGCTGCTGCTGCTGTGCTGCGTGTTCTGCATGTCACACTGCGCGTCGATCATTTAAAAGCCTGTACAGCAGCTGTCCTTTTGTCTCACTTCCTTGTCTCGTGGGACGTTAATGTGTCTCTGAGAAATTGTTTGCAAGTAGGGCGTGACGTGCAAGTAGTCTTGCGGGACTTCAAAGTGTCTCTACGAGATGATCACGTCTCGACCCAAGATTTTTTTATATAATGGATAGATATACTGTATATATACACTGTGACAGATTAAGGTCTCCGTGACCCCTTGAACCCTCAGACCAGACGTCAGACACCAGATAAAAGTCCAAATAATGGTTTATTATTAGTAATAATAATAATAAATGTGCACAAAGCACCCTCCACTCCACAATACTCAATAATAATAATAACAACAATAATCAATAACCAATCCTCCACTCCCAGACGCGTTGCCACCCTTCCACCCAGCTCAGCTCGCCATCTGGGATTTCCCATAGTCCTTTTATAGTCCTGATCCGGAAGTGTTTCGTCCTCTCTGTCCACGTGACTAGGAACACTTCCGGGTCATATAAAAACTCTTCTTTACCCCGGAGGCACGTCGTTTCTTCCTGTCATGTGATCTTGACGCACCTCCGGGTTATAGAGCACATAAGAGTCCGACAACCTCCCTACAGCGACTCCTGGAGGCCCCCATGGTATCCAGCAGGGCTGTGCATATAAACTACAGAGTCCATGATGCCCTGCTGGAATTCGGGGCACATTCATGCTGTCGGGAGAGCTCCTCCTGGCGGCCTGGGGGTGAGGGCCGGAGTAGAAAGCTGGCAATCCTTCACAACACATATACTATAAATAAATATATAGTGATGACTAGGAGGCATTGCAGCACCCCAAATCCCAGACACAACTGCACTGACACAAGTCCTAGGTTCAAATACAAGATTTATTAATAACAATACCTTACAAAGACTTCTCACTCTTTGTATAAAGACAGGTATTTACTTTTCTTTCTCTCTCTCTCTTCTTTATTCTTTCCTCCACTCCTCCCAGGTGAGTTCAGTCCTTCTTCCACCCAACTTCAGGCAAGATACCTACTTTTATCATGGATTCCAGGAGCACCTCCAGTGCCAAAGTATTGAATGATGGAAGCACTTCCAGGTCACACAGGAGCTGTCCATAACAGAGAGGTCCTGCCCCAACAGCATCCTCTAGTGGCACCATGGGCCCTGACAGGGTTGCCCTTCTGTACTACAAATCCCAGGCAACCCTACGGGTGCCCAAACTGGGACCTAGTCAGAGGAGCACTGCCATTTCTCATTCTGTGGGAGGAATTACCCGTTCATTAATTGTTCCTGCTGGCTAGGATTAAATGTAGGATCTTCCTGATCGGGCTGTGCCTCCATTCTTGTAGTCCTTCCATTATGGCCTCCTGACTGGGTAGAAAACTCTCCTTAACCCAGTTAGAATGCGAGACCACCCATTCCTGCATTTGCACATGGAAATAAACTTGAAATTGGATTGACTACTTTCAACTACAGTGTGTCTTACAAATCTACATTTATGCAAAATTTACTGTACCATTCATTCATCCATCCATTTTCAAACTCACTTATCCTGAGCAGGATTGTGGGAAGCTTGGGCCTATCCCAGGAAGCAACAGTTGCATGGCAGTAACAACCCTTTCTCAGGGTGAACACACACACTCACTAAAGTGTAATCTAATATCAACAAGTTATTTTAATATCTGCAGTAGCTGCCCATACTTTATTGATTGTGTCATTTTCTGTTGATCAACATCAAAAAAGAAAAATTAAATCTACTGTGATTCAATGTTGTATAACAATAAAATATGAAAAATTCCAAAGGGTGAATGATTTTTATAGTCACTATGCCAAACTTCCATTTCACTGAAGAACTTCTTTTAAAGTCGAAGCTGGCATCAGCCATAGTTTTTCTCTTCGCAGTTTCAAAGATGTTTATCCAATCTCTTTCTAAATTCATTTGCTTAGCCTTGAAAGGTTCGACTCTTTTAATCTTTTGTCAATGTTTAGACATTGTATTCTTACAATAAATCTAATGGATGTTCTGTGTGTTTACGTTATTTCTAATATTTTCAGGTAAATTTTATGGGCAATACACAAATGAATCAGGTGTAATAATATATTTTTATTTATATAGTGCCTTTCCCATGCTCAAGACACTTACAGAATATAAGAAAGAACAGCAGGGTATACAGTATATAGCATTGTACAAACCAGATAAATAAAGAAGGGTAATGACATATTTTAACCTCAGGGGAACATACATAGATGCTAATTGCTTTTGGAAATTGCAGTGCACTATCTCTCTGCTCAGCAGTTCAGCAATGTTAGTTGATGGACAAATGTATCTTGCCATCATGAATAGCAAATTAATCCTTACTCAAAGACAGGCCAACCACCAGCCTTTCAATAACTCATTTACCACACATTACTTAACTTTAACATTTAGTCTCATCCTGCTAAAGGGCAAGTGTATAGATAGATAGATAGATAGATAGATAGATAGATAGATAGATAGATAGATAGATAGATAGATAGATAGATAGATAGATAGATAGATAGATAGATAGATAGATAATATGAGAAATTCACAAGACACATCTCAAGAGTTTGTGGTACCAGGTTGGACAACTCTGTTTAATAATAAAAAAGAGAAAGAAAAATGCAAAACTGATGTAAGAGCAGTATACTATAAGGGGCCAAACAGGCCATAAATCATATATTTCTGTGTGTTATCTATTGGTTTACGTGTGAACACAATTGGTTTATGAATATTTACTATCAGTTTGCGTGCATACTTAATTGGTTTGCGTGCGTACAATACTGGTTTCATTCATATGAACTATATTGGTTCGTGTCTGTATATTATCGGTTTGTGCCTGAACTATATCTGTTTGTACGTGCATACCACTGGTTTGCATATGAACTATATTGATTTGCGTGTGTATATCACTGGTTCCAGTACGTTTGTTATTGGTTTGTGAGTGAACTGCATTGGTTTTCGGTTGCATGTTATCGGTTTTCGTATGAACTATATTGGCTTGCGTTCTGAGTCGGTCTAACAATGGATTTGCATAAGCACTATATCGGTTTCATGCACGTCTTATACTGGTTTCATGTGGGTAACCTGTCGATTTTGCGCTTGAACTCTATTGGTTGTATGTGTGCACTATGTCGGTTTCGCGTATGAAACATATTGGTTATGCGTGCGCACCCTATCGCAACTCTGTGTATGAACTATATCGGTTCTGCGTGTGAACTTTATTGGTTGTTCATGTGATCTTCAGCGGAAATGGGCAGGGCAAGAAACAGGAACTCAAGGGCCGGTTAGAGTCATGGAGTGTAAAGACAAGTGGCTAGGAGACGCATCTGTGTTTAAACGGCACTATATATTTTTTCCGCACCATACGTTTGCGAAAGGACTTGGTGGTAATTATTACTATTTAACAGAATCTACCCTTGAGTCTGTAATGAACACAAGGCTGAAGTTAGGTATGTATTTTGGCCAACTTCTTATTCGGTCCCATCTACATGCTTGCTTGCACCCGCAGCTGTACTTGTTCACACAGTATTTGCAAAACTGTTACTTATTCTAAAGGCAAAATATTCAACATTTACGATTGACGTCTTTATGCAACATAACATTTAGTTACTACTAGCTAGATTTATTATGCCCGACGACCCCGCACCACGCCGTACAGACAGGTGAAGTGACTTGCTCAGGGTCACACAGTGTCAGTCTCAGGACTTGAACCCACGAACAAAAGGCTGAAAGTGCAAAGCCCTAACGCAATGCTTGCACATCTATAATGTGTATATTAATTGACTAAACGTGTCTTTTAACATTTAGGACCTGCATGGGTCAGTTACATCATATTGGGCCACCTTACCTTTCACAGTTTTGTGAAAAGGCAGACGCGTTTTTTTAAGATGCAGCAGAGTTTTGCTCTGCCCAGTCCGAGTATCAGGGTGAAATTGACAAAGTATTCCCACTTCAATATCAGATAAATGGGATTTACTGTGATATTTAATGGGCACTGTAAAGTGTTAAATGACGTTGGACCACCTTAATTTTCATAGTTTTGTGACATTGACATATATAAACTTGTCCAGGACAGATTCATTTGTTAAATTAGAGTTTAACAATTTTGACCCCTGCAGGACCAAAATGTGGAATATTTATTTTTTCAAATAATGGATCAATCTGTAATGATGCCGATTAATGTACACACTGTAGATTATTTTGCCTTGTTGTTATAATAGAATAAGAAGCTGGTTTGCAAAAGCTGTGTGAATAAGTAGCTGACTGCAAGCTTATACTGGGAGTAGCTAGGAGTGAATAAAATGTCAGCCGAATGCGTACCTAACTTCAGCCCTGTGATCATTTCAGAATTAAGTGAAAATACTGGTAAAAATAATTACCACCAAGCCCTTTCACAAACATATAGTTACGTGCAAAAGTATTCAATCCCTTTAAAAGTCATCCTAATTTTCTGCATGACAAAAGATTTGTCCACATATTTATCCATTTGGTATTTTTAATGTGAACTCTTGTGTTGTAACAAAACGTTATCAAACTCCAAATAACTAAAGAAAAACTCCAAAGTGATTGTTTGCCTAAGTATTCAAGCCCAACACATTCATACTTTGTCAAGAGCCTTTTTGCTGTAGTAACAGCCTTCATTCTTTTGGGGTATGTAAATATGCCCCAGTTCTGCACATTGCTCAGTTGTGATCCTTCCCTATTTTTCTTGGCATTATTTCTAGGTACCCTCTATGTTGGTGGGATGGCATCTCTGAACAGCAGTTTTCAAACAGTGCCCCAGATTCTCAACAGGGTTAAGATCAGAGCTTTGACTTGGCCATTCCGAAACATTCACTTGTCTGTTTTTGAGCCATCCCAGTGTCACTTTTGTCTAATGCTTAGGGTCATTGTCATCTTGAAAGATGAATCTTCTCTCGAGCTTTAAATTCATAGCAGACTGGAACAAGTTCTCCTGCAATATTGTATGGTATTTGTGCCCATCCATTGTCCCTTCAACTCTGACAAGATTCTCAGTCCCAGCACATGAAAAAGATCCCCATATCAAGATGTTGTCACCACCATATTCCACTGTAGGTCTGGTGTTTCTTGTGGCATGGGCAGTGTTTGTTTTAGCCACACATTCTGTACCTCTCTAAAGTCTGAGAAAAAAGTTCTATTTTGGTTTCATTTGACCATAAAACCTTTTCCCCACATTTAACTGGAAAAACGCCATATATGCTTTTATGTGGACCATCTTAAGGAATGGCTTCTTTCTTTCCACCCTCCTGTAGAGGCCTGTTTAATGGAGAGCTCTTGAAATTGTGGACCCCTGCACCTTCACTCCAGTTTCAGCCAAAAAGCATTGCAAACATCTGAGAGTGACGGTTGGATTTCTAGTCTCCTCTCTCTCCAGTTGATGTCTAACTCTGATGTTCAGTTTTTAGGGACGGCCTGTTCTAGTAAGAGTCAGGGTGCTGTGATGAACCTTCCACTTTCTGATGATCGATCCAGCAGTGCGCAATGGGACATTCAAACTCTTGATATTTTTATAGTTATTTCCTGCAACCTTGTGCATTTCAATAACTTTGTTTCTCACATCAGCAGAATGCTCCTCTCTCTTCATTTTTTCAGTGACTGTCCACCAAAGACTATGGCCCCTACGAAGGGGGCTTTTTATATCCAGAGAGAAAGTAGCACCTCATTATGTTTAATTATGACTGTCAAATGTCTGCCACCTTTGTAATTAATTTGTCATTGGTGTAAACCTGGAGCTTCCAAAGCACAGAGGTTTAAACACTTATGTAAACACTAACTTTGGAGATTTTCTTCTTCAATTAAATGTCTACATAAATGTTTTGTTACAGCATAAGAAAAAATACTGAATGAATAAATATGTGTACCAATATTTTGTCTTGCATAAAATTATGACAACTTTCAAGGGGATTAATTACTTTTGCACATCACTGTATGTTTGTGAAAGGGTTTGGTGGTAATTATTTTTAAGTTAGGTGCACATTCAGCTGCCTTTTTATTCACTTCTAGCTACATCCAGTATAAGCTTGCAGTCAGCTACTTATTCACAAACCAGCTTCTTCTTCTACTGTATATTAACAGCAAGGCAAAATATTGTACAGTGTGTACATTAATCCACAAACTGATCCATTATTTGAAAAAATAAATATTCCAGATTTTCAACCAAAATTTGAACGGGTTGAAAATGTTAAACTCAACTTTAACAATGGAATCTGTCCTGGACAAGTTTATATTATGCCAATTAATATACACGTTGTAGATGTGCAAGCATTGTGGTGTACTGTTTAAGACTGCACTTTTAAACTCTGAGTTCAAGTTCAAGTCCTGATAATGACACTATGTGACCATAAACAAGTCACTTCACCTGTCTGTGCGGCGTGGGGGGTACTGGGCGAATCTAACCAGTAGTATCTAAATGTTGTATGTTGGATAAAGATGTTAGTAAATGTAGAATATTTTGCCTTCAGAATGAATAACTGGTTTCAAAAGTTGTGTGAAAAGTACTGTGGCTGAGTGCGAGCAAACATGATCCTGGAAGCAAATAAGAAGACGCCCGAATACGTACCTAACTTCAGCCTTGTGTTCATTACAGACTCACATTCTGTACCTCTTTGAAGTCTGAGAAAAAAGTTCTATTTTGGTTTCATTTGACCATAAAACCTTCTCCCCACATTTAACTGAAAAAACACCATACAGTATGTGTTTTTATGTGGACCATCTTAAGGAATGGCTTCTTCAAGGGTAGATTCTGTTAAATAGTAATAATTACCACCAAGTCCTTTCGCAAATGTATTGTGCGGAAAAAAAAATATTTAGTGCCTTTTAAACACAGATGCGTCTCCTAGCCACTTGTCTTTACACTCCATGACTCTAACCGGCCCTTGAGTTCCTGTTTCTTGCCCCGCCCATTTCCACTGAAGATCACGTGAACAACCAATATAGTTCACACACAGAGTTGCGATAGGGTGCGCACGCATAACCAATATGTTTAATATGCAAAACCGACATAGTGCACACATACAACCAATAGAGTTCAAGTGCAAAATCGACAGGTTACCCACATGAAACCAGTATAAGACGTGCATGAAACCAATATAATGCATACGCAAATCCATTGCTAGACCGACACAGAACGCAAGCCAATATAGTTCATACGCAAACCGATAACATGCAAGCGTAAACCAATGCAGTTCACTCACAAACCAATAAAAAATCGTACTGGAACCAGTGATATACACATGCAAATCAGTATAGTTCATATGCAAACCAGTGGTATGCACCTACAAATGGATATAGTTCACACACAAACCGATATTATACGGACACAAACCAATATAGTTCATATGAATGAAACCAGTATTGTACGCACGCAAACCAATTAAGTATGCACGCAAACCGATCGAAAATTACTCACAGAAATATATGATTTATGGCCTGTTTGGCCCCTCATAGTATACAGGAAATACATCAATGCTTTTCCTGTACTGACTGGGATATCCTGACATCCTCACAGCTACTGAGTGAGGCCACTTACACTGTAAGTCTATGATCATTAAGGAATAAAAACTGAAGGTGTACACAAGCAGTAAGCTATGGATCACTAAAGAGGTTAAAGCATTACTATTGGAAAAATAACATGCTTATCAAGAAAATAAACTAATTTTATAGCAAAAGATTAAAAGGTTAATTAAACAAAATAAAAAGATGTATGAGGAAATCAAGTGGTGGTTTAATGATAACAATCCAAAGCAGGTTTGGGAAGATCTAAAAACAATCACAGGACTAGGTTCTAAAAAGAGTGTGAACTTTCCATTAGACAAAAACCAAAAGGTTTTTCCCAATGATGTTAACTTTTTTAACAGATTTGAAACAAGTTATTTCAGCACCCAAAATGCAGGAGTAAAGGATATGATTTATTAAAAAAACAGGATTTCTGCTGTGATGGGGTTCAGTTTAACTGAAGTGGAGAAAGGCTTGCAGCAGGTTAAAGCAAACAGGGCAGTGGGGCCAGACGGCATATCAGGCCAGCTCTTAAAGTCCTGCTTTAAGCAGCTCTCTCCAGTTTTTCATTTGCTTTTTAACTGGTCTCTGACCTGTGGTATTGTACCTAAGTTTGGAAACAATCAATCATTACCCCGATTTCTATGGTTTTCAGGCCAAGCTATTTGAATTACTACAGACCAGTGGCACTCACCTCTATTCCAATGAAATGCTTTGAACATTTGGTGAAAAACATGTTAATGACAGAGACAAAATCTTTTCAAGATAACAACCAATTTGCTTACTGTGCAAAGAAGAGAGTGGATGGTGCTCTACTTATCATCTTACATCAAATCTACACCTCTCTCAATAAGCCTGGTTCATATATCAAAGCACTATTTTTGGATTTTTCTTCAGCATTCAATACTATTCAGCTTCACATACTGATTGGGAAACTGAAGAGTATGAATGTTAACTCATTTATCACATTATGGATCCAGGACTTTTTTATATTTTGATGAAACCATGCTCATAGGACACATATCTGGAGAGGAAGAAAGCCACTAAATCAAGTGGACTGAATGGTAAACTGGTGCAATAAGAAGTATCTAACTATCTATGTTCACCCATTCTTGTTCAGGGGGAGGAGGTAGAAATAGTGACTGAATATAAAAATGTACTTAGGGACTAACCTAGATAACAATCTTAACTGGAATACAAATACAAAAAATATATATTCTCCCAATGCAATCAGCACTTACAGTATTTCTCAAAAATAAACTCAAACTGTTTAAAGTAAACAAGGACCTCATGTTGTCCTTTTATCACAGTATGATCCAGTATGTTATCACTTTCAGTTTCATTGCCTGGTGTAGTGGTCTGACAAACTAAAATTTTAAAAAGCTCCAGCAGATTACTAAGCATGCAACTAGGTTATTGTGTGTCAGAAGACAATACTAAAGAAACTGGAAATAATCTCAGCTGATGACAGACACCCATTATATGTAGAACTCAACTACAGTAAAAGAGTAAGGCTAGTCACTTTGAAAACCCACACAAATCACTCAAGAAATTTGTTTCTTCCTAGTGCCATACGACTTTTTAATAAGGAATATCACAGAAAATAATTAAGGTTTGATATGCATCCTGTAGCCATTTTTGTATAAATATGCACTATCAAACAGTGCCTTACCTTAACCTGTCCTGTCTTTATTTGTTTTATTTCTTTCTGTTTGCTATTAGATGCAACTGAGAAGACAAATTTCATGTTTTCTTGTTTAAACAAGACTAAATAACAAAACCTTGAAAGCAGACTAACCTGGCTCAAGGTCAAAACAGAAAAACAGTGTTGTGACATTTTTTTGGAAGAAACGGGAGATATAGTTAATGACAGCACCCCCTCTTGCCATGCAGCAATATTGACAGGATTACCTTTGCCTTCCAGGTGGTCTCTACACACAAATGCATGACAATGATAAATAGACAGTTATGAAGGCAGCCCAAAAAATATGCAATGTTGGTATAAAAATGAACAGTAATTTTTGTAATGTTAGTAAGATTGTCTTTTCTCTTGCTACTCAATCCTATTCAAAAGTGCCACTCACCAACCCTACTGATTTAATTGATTACCATTTTCTGTTTGTTACAAAGCTGTCCCTGCCAAGTAGGGATAATGTTCTGTACAAAAAGTGCAATATCATCTCCTTTATGGTTTTCACAGTACACATACTGTAATTTTGCTAAAGTTTTTGGTAGACAGTTTAAAAATATGCATCACAGAAAATAAAGATTCACATAGGAAATAAAGTGAAGTTCAAAACTTAAAAGAATCTGCTATTTAAATCCCAGATTTTTGTCGCCAAGAATATGCCAATAACGGATGCTGGAAAACACCCTCAGATTCCTTTGCAAGTCATCATATTAGCAATGGTTAATTTCACTAAATGGATTAATTAATTGGATAATGTGTTAAATGCCACCTTATTGGTATGATGAGCTTTCTTTCTTGGCTGAAAAGAATTTGAAATGATATTGTTTTCTTTTCAAACTATGTTAAGCCAACTGAAAATTCATTTTCTTTCTGTGAGCAAAGGGGGAGACTGTTATATACATTGCTATTTTTTCATAACATAAAGAAATGATTTATTCATCTTGAAAAAGAACAGAAGATCCAGAGATGTGTCCTTATAATGCTGTATATAAATTTAATGTTCAACCTAAGACAGCATTTGGCTGATACATTCAACACTTTTCTGGTTATGACATTATGTGCTAACTATGGGTCACCTAACAACAAAAAGTTCATTATGAACAGATTATGATTTTTTTTCACATTTGACATGAACAATGTAACCTTCCACTAAATTCTAACAGCTCACATATGTCTCTGGTGGTATTCTGACAAATCTATCATGTTTACATAGCAATTATTTTTACTTCACCCATTCATTCTGCACGGTATGGTTAGTGGAGTGAAATAAAAGTATTTGGCCCATACTTTGGTGAGTCCAGAATTTTTACTTGGTGTTACTATCGCATTCACTTATTTCTTAGAAGGTAGCAGAACGTATAACAACAGAATGACTGGATATATTCCCCTATTCCCATTTATTTTGCATCCAAGCAGAACTATGACTATTGTCTCCCAAATATGCTTTCATTTTGTTTCCACTAATTCAGTTTTTTAATCCACCTGACTGCACTAACTGTTTTCAGTGGCAAGTATTATAGTCATTCTAGATGCACCAACTCTTATGCCTTAGCTGTTGTTTGACCCCAAATTTTGACAGTTAAAGGACATCTTCAAAATTCAGCCTTGACCTTTTATTGTGAAAGCAATACAGATGTTTCTTTACTTTCCACCTGGAAAGCTTTTAACTTTTTTCATAGAATTATACACAAGCTATAACAAGTACAATAGTTGCTGCCAAGGCCCTGGCAACTGTCCAAGACTATGGGCACTTAACCCATCAGCTGGCTCCAGTACTGGCATCTTGTTTCTCAATAATTGTTTTTTTATATTCAACAAGAAACCAACCCTGGATCAGACCATGTAGAGCTCGCTTTCACATGCATAGGCCCATACTCACTCACACAGATCCAAATTAGAATTGCCATTTTACTTAATCTTGGGTGTGTGGGGGGAAACCCAACGGTTTGCTCTCTTATTTTTCCTAGTTTGCAATAAAGCATTGCTGCTTAAGTGTGCAATTTATTTTTTATCTCATCTTTTTTAGATATGTTATTAAAGGCACATCATCCATATGTTCAAAAAGTTAGGAGGAATTTTTTTAAAACTCAGTTGGAAGTATTTTAGAACAGCATTGATTGATTGAAACTAGCACCTGTGAGAGTATACAGCTAGTCATATTGTAGCGCCTCTGTTAGTGGAACCGTCATGAGGTTCATCAGCAAAGTGTGATTGAAGATTTACAGTTTCAGATATAACAGTGCGCTTGAAGTTTTTCAGTTTTAGGTGTTATATGCTAGTGCATATGATGTTCTATTGTTTTAGGTGTTTTTCTTTAGTGCACCTGAAGTGCTGATATAGATGTTTCACACGAACACTGGTAAAGTTTTGTTGTTATGAATGTGTTCAGTTTCTGATGTTACAATGTATTAAGTGTAGAGGAAAATATGTTAAGTAAATTAACATTGTAGTGTATCCGTTATGTAGTATTTATTCTCTTAAGTTCATTGCTTTACATTTGAATATTCACAAGTAAATATGTAAAATTAGTTGATAAAAGTGTTAAAACAAAAGTGGTTAGTTAAAGAAGCATGGGAAAACTATGAAAACATGGTAAAATTAAACTGCAGAACATGTAAAATAAATAGTATGTAACGTTAACTGGTAGCACAGTGATAGTAGTGTTACATTATTTACTTGGGGAAAATTTTAATGAAGTGAAGAGGAAAATTGAACTGTAGTGCTATAAATATATATTACACAAGCTGAAAATAAAGTCTTTTTTTTAATTGTTTGAGAAAAATATAAAAAAAACAACTTTAAAAATAATAAATTAACAATCAATGTTAATTGATGTGCTTGTCTTGCGGTCTTGTATGTATGTTATCATCCAGTTGAAGCTCAGAACCCGCCAACTCTATTTAATTTCAAAAGCAACAGGGGTGCAGTAGTGAAAAACATAAAGAATGCTGGCAGTCACCTCCAGTTTGCCCTCTGGTGGTCATTCTGAGTATCAACTGGATGATAACATGCATACAAGACCGCAAGATCAAGCCCCCACCCTACCCAGAAGGGGGTGGGTTAGGGTTGATTTCACCCTACAGTATTTTTAGTCGACCAATGAGAAACGTGTACCAATTTTCATGAAAATTGCTCCAGCCGAAGTGATGCTGGAACATACATACATACGCACACATTTACATTGACTTTTATATATATAAATATATATATATAGATTTATACCCTGATCAGCCACAGCATTAGAACCATTGGCAGGTGAAGTGAATAATATTCAAGGGGTGGGATATATTAGGCAGCAACTAAGCAGTCAGTTCTTAAAAATGATGTGCCGAGAGCAGGAAAAACAGGCAAGCATAAAGATTTGAGCAACTTTGACAAGGCCTAAATTATGATGGCTAGATGACTAGGTCCGGTCTGGTCTCATCTGATCCCCATTCACACAGAAGAGCTACTCTAGTGCAAATTGCTGGAAAACATAAGAGAACATGAGAGAAAAGAGTCAGAACACACAGTGCATTGCAGGTTGCTGTTTATTGGGCTGCATAGCCGCAGACTGAACAGAGTGTCAATATGTTCCCCTATCCACCACCTAAAGCACCTACAATGGGCATTTGAGTGCCATAATTGGACTATGGAACAAAGGAAGAAGGTGGACTGGTCAGATGATGTAACGGATCAGGTTGGCTCCACACTCCATGGTTGCTTCCAGGAGCCTCTTGAACCTGGAAACGTTGATAATGGATGAGCTGGGCAAATGAGGATGCACACCGTCAGTAAGGGGCTTTTACTTGAAAAAAAAATGTGTCCCAAAAATACAGTGCAAAAGAGATCTTCCATAAATAAATAAATAATCAATAAAATCCAAGAAAAAGTTCATGAGTTATAATTCCATAAATAATCCCAAGATAAAACTGTAATAAAAACAACACAATCATTGAGTCTTTGCCCTTCATTCTCCCTTCAACTGAGCCCAGCACAACTTCCTCTCTCCTGTCTTCCCAATTCACCCAATGGCTTGCTCAGCCTGCAGTGACACAGGCAGATGCGGTCCTCCTATTCAACTTTCGTCTTGGCTACCTCTGTTGACATCTGTGAACCACACAGAGTTCAAGGTGTTGATTTGGCCTCCAAATTCCCCATATTTCAATACGATCAAACATGTGTGATGCACTGGAAAAACAAGTTTAACCCTTGGAGCCCCCCCTCACAAGTTTCAGGACTTAAGGGATCTGCTGCTAACGTCTTGGTGCCAGGTACCACAGGACACCTTCAAAGGTTTTGTGGATTCCATGTCTCAATGAATCAGAGCTGTACTGGCAGATTGAGGGAGACCTACACAATATTGGAACAGGTTAGTTTCATATATATGTAAATAAACAGTATATATCTTTTGTGAATTTGATTTATGATAAAAGTGTTGCTGTGGAAACACTATTTGAGAGTGTGATTCATTAATCATTTCCTTTTTCAGGTCTATTTCTGTAGCCTGAACTCATGGTGAGCCCAAATTGCCCCTTTGTGATTGCAATGTGTGTCTGAATAGTCCCTATGATAAGGTGTTTCACAGTTTAGAACTGGTACCTGCCTTTCCCCTGATGGGGAGTAGAGGGATTCTAGCTACCCATGACCCTGAATTTCATTAACACTTGAATTACCAGAGCCTACGAAAAAACTCGTAGATCCGTACCACCTTAAATCGCTTCACACTTCTCCATCAGTGTCTTTTGTCCTGTAAATGTGTCGATAAGCAGCAAACAGCAAGCACCCTGCTATCACATCCCCCACCGGCACACAGTTTTCTCAGCTCAAATCTGTTTACCTGTGTGTCAGTAGCTTGGAGTTGTATAGAGTGAGAAGTCAAGCAACATGAAACCTTTTATAAATACTATATCGTTATTTGGAATACATGCATTTCATGTGTGTTCCATGTCTACAACGATCTATGTAAACACATTGTTAAAACAGAAACTTTTTCATGTTTTAGTAATAATTGACAAAATGTAGATATGAAGTATAAAATGTGTGAAGCCTGAATTCCAAATATCAAAGAAACACTTTCACAAAAGGTACAAATATAACAGAACAAATGCGTTTTTATTCAAAAATATAACTGCAGAAAAACAACCTGCGTTTACCTGCGACATTGACACACAATTGGTATGAGAGTTTCGGTGGTGCAATGGTATCAGCTGCTGACTTGTAATCAAAGCTTCACGAGTTCAATCCTGGGCGAGTCTGTTTTGAGAACTGAGCTGCTCGTATTCTTACTATTTTAGAATAAAAACATACATTTGATTCCAGTCTGTAACAGCCAGTGTAATTTATGATACTTGTAAAGGTTTTTTTTGTTTTTTTCTATTCTGTTATTCTCTCAGCCATGTTCACGTTCCCAATTCCTTGCAGCGTAAAGTCTTGAGTGCAGAGCTTCCCATGTACATATACAAAGTACAGTGATGGCAAAAGTACAGTCTTGATCCGATGTAGAACCATCGTCATATAAGTAAATAACTCAAGGTAAATAGGTAAATAACATTAGCTCTGGCTTTTATGTAAGTAACATATAAATGTTAATGTTTTGGGCACATGCACCGTCCTTTGTATGTAAGAGCCAGATCTACAGCATAAAGTCACAAGTGAACTGCAGAGCTTCCTCTGTTTGATCATCAAAGGCATGCTCACAAATTACATGTGTAATGTCATGAAAAATACCTGCTGACAATTTAGTACGCGAGCAATGGTACGAGAATGCAGTTAGACTTTTTTTGGGCACATACACCACACTAGTGTTTAGATCTGGAAGGTGTAGTGTTGGTGAAATAAATAACATGCGAGCTATAGCGCGTCTTTATGTGATCCAAGTAAATAACATTTGAGCTATAGCGCGTCTTTATGTGAAAACAGCACTGTCAGATGGGGGGGCAGGGTGGAATCATGAACGCGACAGAGAATGAAACTGAATAAAAAAAAATAAAACAAAGCTAACCTTTACAAGTATCACACATTTACACCGGCTGTTACAGACTGACTGAGCGCATTTGTTCTGTTATATTTGTACCTTTTGTGAAAGTGTTTCTTTGATATTTGGACTTCAGCCTTCACACATTATAAACTTCAAGTCTACATTTTGTCAATTATTATTATTATTATTTTTCATAGGCTCTGGTAATTCTAGTGTTAAGCAGGTTTGAAAATGTTGTGTTATGTTAGATCAGACTTTGAGATTGATCTTAAAATGTTAAACACTGACTCACAGACTTCACTAAATGAGAAGGTATAACACACATAAGCCTTACACAGTGCTAATAAAAAGTATTCACCCTCTTGAAATTTTTCATATTTTATTGCTATGCAAAATTAAATCAAGGTGAATTTAATTTGGCCTTTTTGACACAGATCAATAGAAACAGACTCTATACTGTTAAAGTAAAAACAAATCTCTGTAAACTGGTATAAATTGATTACAAATAGAAAACACAAAATAATATACTTTTATAGGTCCTATATATATGAAAGTTACCAGGAGTAATTTTTAACTTGTTCAGAACTTCCATGTGTCTTTTGTTTAACTCACATTTTTCAATACAGGGCTGTGGGAAGCTGGAGCCTTCTCTCCGCAACATTGGACACCCTAAAGGTTTAATAAATTGTATCACCTAAGAAACCATCAGTGATGTGACTGAGTGACTACTGCCTTGTAGCACTTACTTCTATTATGATGAAATGCTTTGAAAGGCTAGTCATGGTGTAACGGCCGACCCCTTTACCCAGCCGGCAGCTACACCTCCAAGACCTGTGGCCTGGATAATTTACTGAGAAAGAATCTAACTATCAAGCCGTACTTCTAACCAATTAAACTTTTCCCCACAATCGACGGTATAAATATAAGTACACAAAAGCAGGATGTAAAATTAAACGGATTAAATGTATTAAATGAAACAACAAGACATGCAAAAAATAAAAAACAGATATAAATATAAATATCCCTCCACCCCAGCAACAACAAGACACCACCAAATATAAATACAACAAAAACCCTCCCTTGCCCCTGTAACATATAAACACACAACACGAATAACAAAAATAGAATGAGATACGGAAATGAATGTGAACTTGAGTCCGGTTATAAAAAACTGTCCTGAATGCGGTTGACTGAATTAGCGAAAAATGAGTCGTTTGATTTTCCCCGGACAAAATGGAGCAGCCTCACCGTGAATCCTCGGTGCGTGGTGGATGATTAATTCCGACCCCGGGGTCTCTCGTGATGAGGTTCTTGAAGCAAGTCCGGTGGATAGAAAAACAAACTGGATGGAAATGCGCGATGTGGAATATAACAGGTACAGATGGCTCGTGGTCGTGAATGTGAAAAATCTCCTTCTCTCCTCTCCTCTCTTTCTCCTCCTGCTGGCTTAAATAGTCCTGTGACGGCAGTAATTGATTTATCATGAACAGGTGTTTTCCAGGTTTGCGGCTGTGGTCTCCTTCCATTATCCGCCCCCTTTACGGGGACGGCATTAACTGATACACATACAAACAGCAAACGGGACAATGAAACGAGACGCACTCAGAACTGACATTTAACAACACTAACTATGTGGCCCCGCTACAATGGCACACATAAACTTCAGTCTTCCTAGCTCTCTGGATCCACTGAAGACTCTATATCTTCTGCTCTCCACCTCTCCCTAACACGCTTGGAGATACATATGTCAGAATGCTGTTCATAGACTTGAGTTCAGCATTTAACACAGCTGGTCTATAGAAGCTAACTGTGAAACTGACTAGATTACGGATGAACACCTGCCTCATTTGGATCTTGGATTTCCTGACAGTCAGTTCGGATTGGCTGCAACACTTGCAACTCCATCACACTGAGTACTGGAGCTCGTCAGGTATGTTTGCTCCTCTTCTCTTCACCCTGATGACGCATTGACTGCGCAGCCACAAGTAGCTCTAATTATGTCATCAACTTCACTGATGACAAGACTGTGCTGGAATTGATAAGCAAGGATAAGTAGTTAACATATAGAGAGGAAGTGGGACAGCTGGCCTTTTGATGTAGTGACAACAATCCGTCAACAATGACAAGCCCAAATAGTTAATTGTTGACTTCAGGAAAAAAAAACACCCTGACCACAACATAATCTGCATAAATGACTCTGCTGTGAAGACTGTAAAGAGTGCCAAGGATATTACATGAAATAACATTATCATTTCTTAACTAAAAAGGCCTAGCACAGACTGCACGTTTTGAGGAGAGTGAAGCAAGCACGCCTCCCAACTCCCATTCTTGTCATGTTTTACAGAGGCACCATCAAAAGTGTTCTGATCAACTGTATTACTGTCTGGTATGGAAAGTGCAGCATGTTTGATTGCAAGAGACTGTAGAGAATAGGGAGGTCAATGGAGAATATAATCGTAGTGCCTCTCCCTTTTCTGGAAGACATGTTCTCCAAATGCTGTGTCCCCGGGGGCTTTTGCATCGATTCTTTATTCTTATGTCATCTGGAAAAACTACAGCATTACTGCCAGAATAGAGAGTTGCAGTCAGGGCGGCTGATGCAATGGTTCTTACAGATGACACTGCAGTTATGACCCGCTAGGCTGGCTGCTTTTGAGCAGTTATTCAAAGCTGATCCTCTGGCTAGGACGTTGGATATCTCTGGATCCACGATCCTTGAGGCTGATGCTCCAATTAGCTGTGAACCACCCAATCTCACCGAGATTGCACAGGTGGTGAACCAGCTGAGGGGAGGAAAGGCTGCAGGGATCTATGGTATCCGGGGTGAACTTCTCCAGGCTGGGGGTAAGGGTGTCCTCCTGGCATTGCAAGCAATCTTTGCTTCCATTTGGGAGACTGGCATCATCCCAACTGACTGGTAAACGGGACTTGTCATCCCTATCTGAAAAGGAAAGGGTGATCACCTGGATTGCAGCAACTACAGAGGGATATCACTGCTCTCGGTGCCGGGTAAGGTCCCTGCTAGGGTCGGCCTCAATAGGATCCACGATCACTTGCTCACCTACCAGCGACCAGAACAGTCTGGTTTTATGCCTAAGAAGTCTACCATTGACCGCATCCTGGCACTGAGGGTTTTCATGGAGAGCAAACATGAATATTGGCAGAGTTTCTTTACAGCCTTTGTCAATTTTCGCAAAGCGTTCGACTCAGTTGATCGAGCTGCTCTGTGGGACATCCTGAGGGTTCGCGGGATCCCCTCAAGGTTGCTGGATATCATGGCTGGCCTATACACTGGTACTGTGAGTGCTGTGCAGAGTGGAGGCAAGACCTCTGAGTTTTTCCCAGTTGATTCTGGGGTTCGTCAGGGATGTGTTCTTGCTCCTACTCTGTTCAATGCTTGTATGGACTGGGTGTTGGGCAAGGTCGTGGGGTCCAGCAGATGTGGGGCATCTGTTGGTGAAGAAAGATTCATGGATCTTGACTTTGCTGATGATGCTGTGATCTTCACAGAGTCAATGGAGGCTCTGATCGGGGTGCTCGAGAGACTGAATGAGGAGTCTGAGTGTCTGGGCTTGTGAGTGTCCTGGACAAAAACCAAGATCCAGGCCTTTAATGACCTCTTGGGCACAGCCATCATCAGTGTGTCTGTTTGCAGAGAGAGTGTCAACCTTGTTAAGAGGTTTACTTACCTTGGCAGTGACATTCATGTGTCTGGTGACTCTTCCTATGAAGTCAGTAGACGGATTGGGAGATCATGGGGGGTCATGAGTTCGCTGGGAAGGGGTGTGTGACGCTCCTGAATTCTATGCAAAAGGACGAAGGTCCAAGTCTTTAGAGTCCTGGTGCTTCCTGTCTTGCTATATGGTTGCGAGACATGGACGCTATCCAGTGACCTAAGACGAAGGCTTGACTCCTTTGATACTGTGTCTCATCAGAGAATCCTTGGGTACCGTTGGTTTGACATTACCTGCATTGTGAGGGAGCATCAGTTACGGCACTATGGCCATGTGGCGAGTTTCCCCGAGGGTGATCCGGCTCGTAAGATCCTCATTGTTGGGGACCCGAGTGGCTGGACCAGGCCAAGGGGTTGCCCATGTAACACTTGGCTGTGACAGATAGAGGCTCATTTCCAGAGGGTGGGAGTGGATCGCGTGTCTGCCTGGGGGGTTGCAACCCGGGATCCCGAGTTGTTTCGTCATGTAGTGGGTGTGGCAACGCACTGTACCAGTGCATGCTCCCCATCTTGACTTGACTTGATACCTTTCTTCCCCAGGCTGTCAGACTCCACAACATAACTCCACTCTAAATGTCTTTAACCCTACTATAACATCTTAAGTCATGATCTCTCACTATAGTTTATCCATAGGTCACTTTATCTATCATGTGAAAAGGTCAGTCACTGCACTGATCTATAGAATGTCCATTTAAACAGGTCTTTGCGTAATTGTGACAGTTAATCTCATTGGCATGTTGCACATTTACTAATCAGTAAATCAGTTATTGCATGTTTTTTTTTCTGTTTATACAGACTGTCTTGTGTTATTTGCACTGTGTACACTGTGAGCCCTGAGGTTCATTATTATGTCCCTTGTCATACTTGTAAATGGTTGAGATGATAAAAAAGGTTACTTTGACTTATGTGTTCATAGACATTTACTGAATAAACACATACTGGTTGCAAGTGAGACCTTGCTGATTTCGATGATTAAAGATGTAACGAAGTACAAAAAATTTGTCAGGTCAAATTCAGTGCATATTAAAGTGCGACCATTAAGACTTTTGAGAGCCATACACCACAACGTACAACAAATCTTTAATTATATTTGCAAATTGAATATGCAATGTGACAAAACATTTTGAAAATCTAAAACCAAGTTTTTTCTTATTATGTTCAGGATTTTTAACAGAGCAGTCAAAGTTTGTGTTGGTGTGTGAAAAAGAGCAATTTACAAAATAATATAGAATTACATATTCCATACCTAAAGGAGAAAGTGATATGCATATTGTTCATTATTTACAAAATCTTAAGTCCCTGGCATTCACATCCTTTATTGTCTTCAGCTTACTGTATGTCAGCAAACAACTGCACACTACCACAAACCAATACAGTATGTACAGAAAATATTTGGTTTTTATTTTTGCTTCTAAAAAGACATAAAAAACTGAAAGATGCTAGAGACCAAAAATAAAAGTAAAATATATTTAGCTCACTAAATTAGCTGTACTTTAATGTTACAAAGTAAATTCATTTATTAGTCACTAACCTGCACTGTAGAACAATAGTAGACCTATAGGAAAGCCTGATGTAGGTTCAAAATGCAGGCAGAATTGAATTAAAGCACATTCTATATAACGCAAGCTTGTTAAAATAATCTGAATCGGTGTATATTAACTTGTTCAGCGCTCAAGTTTCCATAAAGACACTACATACTGTATGTCTTTCCTTACTTTTAGTAAAAGATAGACGCCACTTCACTTAGTTGGGAATGGCCATCCAAAGCCTCCAGGACAGCAACATAATTGTACAATGTTCATTTACTGGTTATTTTCTGAGCATAATTACCAGTGCAGGAAATTTTTGTAGAACAATGTAATGGTGACATTTCCTCAATCCTTAAAAGTGGCAATTAGATCTCTTATATGTGCAGCACTAGAAATGGTTTTAATATTGCAGCGTAAATGAAGCATTTTAAATTAGGCCTGTTCTTTGAACTTTAAGCACTGCTAAATTGTATTTCTCAGCTTTGTTAGTGGAAATCTAGTGCTAGCAGAAAATAAAAAGAAATCAAGGAGCAAATGCTACATGATATTTTAAAATAACAGTCAAAACATAAATGATTTCAAATATTTTTAGGAGACGGTGCAATTTGTGCAAATGGAACCCTATGTTTTTTCTAGGGTTGTTTTCCTTGTGTTAATTTTACCATTGTCATTTAACCTAAACCTGAAATGCTGAAGTTAAATTTGTGTGGAGATCAGTGCCTACACACTCCTGGCTACAAAAGAGAAAGCCCTTTTAAAAAGCACATAGTGATTCACACACATAGAACACATAGAATATGAAACATTAACGTGCTACTTGACTTATAATGGCATTTGAGAAACATCGCTCTTAAGATGAAGATTGTGACATTCTGCTTTAATGACAAAATAAACTACGAGAGTAAATTTGAACTTTCAACTTTAACGTTGTGTGATAAGAAGAGACATGAGACATGGCAAAGGTTTGGGGCAGCCACCCGTATAATCTGTATCCTGGCTGCAAAAAGTAAAAGTTTGAGTGTAAGTCAAGTTTACAAGACAGAGTCCAAAACAGAACTGAATTCCAGAAGAAGGGAGTGAGGCTTTATAGGAAGTCTGGTGGAAGTGATGTCATCCTCAGGGCCGGGACCGGAAGTGGCGTGTACCGAGTTGAGGCAGTGGCTCCTGGTGGGATTTCCCGGGAAAGTTCTAGAACTTAGAAAGAGCGTTAGTGCACCCCACCACCCCCTGGACAGATGTGTTACCATTATTCTCCAATCCCATCAGCTGCCTCCTATTCACACATGTGTGACAGTTGATATTTCAACCTTTTTTTCTTTACTGTGTCCCTATTTTTTTTTCTTTTCTCTGTACCCTAATACACTTCCATATGACACTCAGACGGTGGGCTATGACTCGCCACTTCACTGCGACTTTTTTATTTCAGGCAATGTGCGACTTTCTGAACTTGAACTTTCAAGTGTCTCTGCCATTCTATATCACTCGATCAACTTCCTTTTGTTGTTTATACCTCTGCTTAAGCCAACAAATACTATATTTTTCATTGCCTCCACTTCACATTCACTGAAATTCTTCTTTTTTCCCTGTGCTTTTGCGATTGCTTTTTAGAAAATGCTGAACTCAAGGGGCTAATATATTGGATTGCATATTCATAGGGGTGTAATTCTGGGAGGAGTCAGGGTGGGGTGGCATTTCAAGCTGACCGGGATTTATGGAGCGGAAGTGCATGGAAGTTGGCTTATGCACGGTTTTGTGCATCTGAATTTTTTTGTGCATGCACATATTTCCACTTTTGTCTGTACTCCATGTTTTAGTGTGAATTCTATGCTTGCTGTTATACATGAGGCCCCAGGTAATTTGCAAGCCTCCTCCTTTATGTTTGTGGTGCCTTCAGGAATGGAGCAGTCGAGTGAAACAGAGAGATAAAGAGTGTGACTGAGAAAACCAAAAAGAGAAAGACACCCTAATAACAAACAGAAGAATGGATGCTGCACATTTGAAACTGCGTTTCCTAATGTTTAAGCATCAAACAGTTACATAAGCTTAAAACTTTAATTAAAATATTGGAGTCTTCCACGGCTCAGCATAATATCCTAAAACACCCTGAAAATTAAATTGGTTAGTTTTGAGCAGGTGTAATTTGACATTAATTTCAGATTTCTGTGTAAACATTTACATGTTTCTAATTTTTTATATTAAATGTTTACCATATTTCTAGGATTTTAACAATCTTAGCCAGAATGCAAAAACGTGTGGCTAAAAGTATCACAAAAAACAAAAACTGAGTACATATTGCTTCTCTAACAGAGTCTCTAAATCAGGGGGCCCCAACTCTGGTCCTGGAGAGCCCCCGGTGGCTGCAGGTTTTCATTCTAACCCTTTTTTAAATTAGTGCACTGTTTTTGCTGTTAATTAACTTATTTTGAATTAATTTTTATTGACTTGTTTTTTAAGATTTTTTCCCCTGTATTTCTTCATCGTTCTTCTGAATCGCTTCATTTCTTTCCTTAAATGGCACCCAAACAGAAATTAAACATGAAATTAGTGAGCCAACAGAATACTAAGTAAGTCAGGGCTTGAAACTCCAACCAGTTGCTTAATTAGCCACTGATTCTTGTTGTTAATTATACCTGTTCTTTAATTCCATGGCTTTTTGCTGCTCTCATTGAGCAATAGCATACACTTCCGAAATTGTTGATTTTCCTTTTTCTAAGAGTAGTGTTAAAATGTTTTGGGGACCTGAGCAGATCAGCATTCCTGAGACCTTCGCCTTTCTTTATTTTCAGATATTGCATAATCAACAGTCTGCTGGTCATGTTTTGGCTCATTTTGTATCTCATTATTGTTTGGTTGCTAATTAAGGAAAAAGAAACAAGTGATCTGAGTCTTCAAGAGCAAGTCAAATAAATTTAATTCAAAAGAAGTTAATTAGGAGCAAAACAGGTCGCTAATGAAGATAAGGGTTAGAATGAAAACCTGCAGCCACTGTGGCCCTCCAGGACCGGAGTTGGGAACCCCTGTTCTAAATCAATTAATATAAATGTTTTTAAAATGTATCCATAAATATAAACACATTGAATGCTGTGCTCCCATCTTAAATGAATGATAGCAGAACAAAATGACGTAACATGTCATGCAGCTTAGCATTGCAACCTAAAATGGTGATTGAGAGAAAAAAAAAAGAAACAAAGAAAATGGCACAAAAATTATGTCAAAATTTAGTATTAAAAATTTCATAATAATCTGAATTATGTAATTATTCCACTACTCTGTACAGGTGACTATACCTGTAAGTACATGAGAACATAAGAAATTTGACAAATGAGAGAAGGCCATTTAATTCATCAAGCTTGTCTATTTAGCTAATAGTTAAGCTGTACCAATATTTCATCCAGATACATCTTAATGG
Source organism: Erpetoichthys calabaricus (assembly GCF_900747795.2). Classification (NCBI taxonomy): domain Eukaryota; kingdom Metazoa; phylum Chordata; class Cladistia; order Polypteriformes; family Polypteridae; genus Erpetoichthys; species Erpetoichthys calabaricus. The sequence goes on from NC_041404.2 coordinate 111,163,506, forward strand.
TTGTCAAGGTTTCTGCTTTAACTACATGGCTCAGTAGTTTCTTCCAGATTCCTACAACTCCTTGTATAAAGAAATACTCTCTGGCTTCAGTCCTAAATGCCCTTTCACTTAATTTCCACTGGTGTTCTTGAGTACATGATTCACCTTGTAGCTATAAGAATTCTGAAAGAGTAATCATATAAACAAACAAGGAACATGAAAAAATAATAATTCAAACATATAAAAACAAGATTAATGACAAAAATGTTTCAGACCTGACAATTAATTAAAGGCATTTGTAGACTATTAAAACCACTAGAATAAAATCAATGAATAAGTATTTTTCATTTTCACATTGTATCTAAGTTTTATAAAATAAAACTAATAGTTCCTTAAGTATATCTTTGTGTCCTGCCTGTTCAACACTTTGCGATGTAAATTACATAGCAATAAAAGGTTTCAGTACTGTCAGAAACAAGTTTAACTTTCAATATTCAGTTTGTGTTGCAAAAATGAAGTTATGTTTTTTAGAACTAATGTTATTCAATAAAACACTCTCAACCTTCGCATGATCAGCAATTGTCTGAAAATAATAGATTATAATAAATTCTACACAAGATTTACCAAAATACTTTTTTATGATCATCTGTGAAAATTCTGTCTTATACAGCAGTGTTCATTTTTTACTTCAAAAATGTCTCTTGATGCATTTAATTCAGCAGTAGACTTTACTGGGCATAGACTGTCTATGCAACGGCCTAGTGGTCAGGACACATTACTGCAGCCCTCTATAGAAATTCCTATCTTTATTTTATTTGGAAAAATTTGTTTGGACTGGACCAGAGCACATAGAAATGTTTATTTAGTGGTCCTCAGCAGCGCCTATACTGTCTGGACTTTACACAACACAATCGATGTTTTATTGCATACACTAGTGCAGGCAACGTGCCAGACATCTGTGTGCCGTGTGCATAACCATGAGGCAAAACAGCTTCAACTTTGGTAGTTAGCTGATACCAGGACCAGGATCCAGGACTTACACCCTGGTCTTCCCACGTGCTACACAGCCTGCCAGACAAACACACAGCTGGATCCCAGTCCTCTCCTTCTCTTCAAGCGTCTTTGTGCAAGGTGAATGACAGCTGACCCAGGTGCAGTGAGCAACTGAATGATTGCCTCAGTGAGTGATTGAATCCAGGCAGCCTCCTCCTGTTATTTCTGCAACCCGCTTGGGTTATTCTTTGGGTTGGGAGGTACTAAGGTGAGAGAGTGAGCTTAAAGAGAGGTGGTCTTGGAGACATGAAGCACTGACACGGCAGCAGGGGCACTGTGGCCACTATATCATCAGGGATTTTTTAACCAATACATACACTCCAGGGGAACATTGCGCAGGGACACATTTAGCACTACACAAGCACAGAGACAGTTGTGCTTCCCCACAAAAAGGCCCTGGTGGTGACACTACAATGAGCAGTTACACCTTGATGGGAAAGCACTGGCACAAGAAATGGAGGTTTTCCCCGATTTTCCTAAAGCTAACATGACCACACTGGAGCTGTTATCTTTGTTGCAAGAAACTAATTGAAATGAAATAGTTCCAAATATGTGGATAGCCTTTAGAATTGCAGCCACTACTACCATAACTGTAGCTTCTAAAGCGAGACGCTTCTCAATACTGAAGCTCATAAAAAATTACTTGAGGTCTACAATGTCACAAGACCATTTCAATGACTTTGCAATGATGAGCATTAAAAGAGACATGTCTAAGAATATGTCATATGATGATGTTATAAATGATTTTGCTGCAAGAAAGTCAAGACATGTCAGATTTTAAAAAAGACTTTTTAAAGACTTTTTTCTACATAAAGCTTGTAGAGTCTGTTAAATAAGTTATTTACATGCAAAGCAGTTCAATTTATTGTATATTTTGATTCATACAAAATGTACATGCAAAAGAGCTCTATTGATATATTATTATTATTATTTTATTATTCTATTTACATTAACTTATTTTTAATTAAGTGAGAAACCTGTATTAGTAACATATTTTATGTATGTGTCTGTGTATGGTGGTGTGAAGGGGGGGCAGATTTTCTGGCCTGGGGGACCAAATAGGTCAGAAACAGCCCTGACGTGAAAGACAGCATAAAAGGTAAGCAGTTTTTGTTTATTTTGCAGGGCCATAGCACTAAGTGCAGGGATGTCTCTATGAACTTCATTTAAAAAGTATTAAAGGTTCATCTTGAGATACCAAGAATACAGAAGACATTCAAAATCGGAATATGACTATCTTAGTTTCCACCCACAGGAAAGTTTTACTGCTCAAAAGTTGGTCTTTGATGGCACACAAGACCTAAAAGAAATTCTCATTTATGTTTCATTTAAGATTAACTTTGTCACACATTTCTCTTAAAATTCATTAGGAGAAATAGCTTTAGACAAAAAGGATAAGTGAAACATGAGAATTTGGTTTGAAAAGCATGTTATATTTTGTGAGATCATATCTAGTGTTGTTTCAGTCTTCTTAAAGACTTACAGTATCTATACTAATAAAAGGCAAAGCCCTCACTGACTGACTGACTGACTGACTCACTCATCACTAATTCTCCAACTTCCCGTGTAGGTAGAAGTCTGAAATTTGGCAGGCTCATTCCTTACAGCTTACTTACAAAGGTTAGGCAGGTTTTATTTTGAAATTCTACGCGTAATGGTCATAACTGGAACCTGTTTGACTGACTCACTCATCACTAATTCTCCAACTTCCCGTGTAGGTAGAAGGCTGAAATTTCGCAGGCTCATTCCTTACAGCTTACTTACAAAAGTTAGGCAGGTTTCATTTCGAAATTCTACGTGTAATGGTCATAACTGGAACCTGTTTTTTGTCCATATACTCTAATGGAGGAGGCGGAGTCACGTATCGCATCATCACGTATTACGCCTCCTACGTAATCACGTGAACTGAAAACGAGGAAGAGATTTACAGCACAAGTCAAACGCGGGAACGAAGGTAAATGACGTTAATTGTTGACTGTCTTTTAATACTGTGTAAGCATACATATTAACACATGTGCAATTAAACGTGTGCATTTACAGGGTGATTTCTCAGGCTTAAAAGCTCGC